>NW_026598472.1:0-25000 GCF_029784155.1 Uranotaenia lowii | reverse complement strand
AGGAAAGCCCATAAAATGTTTTTTCAATGCCTGACACCATTGTGGTGGAGTTGGCGGTACTACAATCTATGCTTAACTTCCTGATTTACAACCATCCTCGTGGCTTTCTTCACTCTTCAATTTAAATTACTAGTTCGAATCATTTTCAGTCATTTTGAAACGAAAATGTAGAATTTTGACTGCTTTGTCAAAAAATTCATGTCGATACTTAAAAGTCTGGAAATGTCTGGAAGAAATGTCAAAAGTCTGGAAGTCTGGAAACCTAAAAAAAAGTCTGAAAAAAATCCAGAAAGTCTGGAAGATCCAGACAAAATCTGGAAGATTGACATGACATCACTGGTTGTGAGCTCGAGTCCTTGTGCCAGTAGTGCTTTTTCAAACATACCATCTTCGGTTGAAGCTTACCAACCTACAAATTAACATGTCTAGAAACACTCGGTTTTATTTAAAACACTTTAATAACCAACATGTGGAAAGTGAATTTATTATGTGGTACAGGTTAGGCCGGAACAAACATAAGATTCTTCTTTTGTCATCCACTCAAATCGATAAATTAACCCTTTAATGCATGACTTTTTTTAAATGAGTATGGCAATAATTGATTCAGTGAAATGACATCATTTTATTTCGAATAACACATTTGACGTATTTTGACATTATTGATTTATTTCAATGCGATTTTGAAAATTTCTTCTAAACCTTGCCAATAGGTGCAGAAAGATGTTTGTGATTGATCCAGATGAATTTTTTTTTTAAGAATTTCCACATCAGGAGAAATAACAGCGATTTTCCATAAACTACTTTTTTCAAAAAAATAATAAATTTGCACATCTTCATCGATACCTCACACATACATATAAATATCGTAATACATAAACCAAGAGTTCATTTCTTTGAATCTCTAGAACATTTTTTGTGAATATATGACTCAAAAATATCCACGCGTTTCCGGAATATTAGGATTTTAATCAGTGTGGGTTTTCGGAAATATCGAAGGAAAGAGGATATAACAGAAGAAGAAGTAGATATTTTTTCTTTCCTTATTTGAAAATAAAATTATGTGATTTAAAAATATGTGCAACGTTAAACAGAGTGCCTCAAATTACCCGTCTTCTGAAAAAGTTAAACGCTACAGGCAAAAATTGATCCTAGGTCTAATGAAAGTTTTCATGCCAAATCTGGGCCCGACCCCTTCCCGTGATCCGATCTGGCCCAAATTTGGCATGAAAACTTTCATGAGACATAGGATCAATTTTAACCTGCAGCGCATAACATTTCACAGGTTTTCGATTCGTCATACATATTTGGAGCAGTCTATCGAAGATTTTTGGACAGTATTTCTTTTTCAATTTATAACATTATATTCCCGTCAGGTTACATTTATTTCATCTGCTCTTTGCAATTGATTACATATTCATTAGATGTTGGGAAGACTGTCAAGCACGATTCCAATAATGACATGTATTAAACAGATTTTACGTATCAAGGAATGGATATTTATCTTAGAATTGCTGGACGCAAATAGCCAGAGTCAGAACGTACAGGCAGGCTGCAATACAGCAGTTGTAGGCGATCTGACTATGAGAAAGATCCGCAGCACATAGTGACAAATTCGGTCTACAGATCGGCATAGCTGAAGCTGAAATTGCCAAAAATACGATCACAAGACACCTTCCAGTTAGTTAAGTTATGTCAGCAAATTGGTAAAATCGCGAACATTTCCATTTCAACCAAATATTTGAAATGCCTCATAATTTTTGTTTACCATCAAACGGAAATATTATATAACAAATTTGTTTTAAGAATAGGATCATGTTTCATCACTGTGATGTGTGTTTTCACATTTCATGACATCATTTTTAATTCATAACTTATAGTTTCCCAAGAGAAATCATAAATTTTTATTCAGTTTCATTCCGTCTAATTTTAATACAATTCAATTTGGAAAGTCTACACCGATCTCATCAAATTTTCAATTCAAGTGAGTGAATTGTTCACCAACAATGTTGCAACAGTTGGGATTTGAAAAATGAAAACCAATTCCGGACGGCTCAAGTTTTGCACAATTCCTTTTTTCGGTTTTCTCGATAATCGAAGCGATTTCGAATTCAAGTCGCACAGACTAGACAACAGTAGACAACAGAGATTAAAAAAACGCAGCGGCACGACGACGTGAGAAACCTGTCAACTTGCATCAGTGCAAAAGGAAAAGTAGAGCAAACCTAGACATTGGCAGATTGGCCCAAAGTCAGCAAGTGTTGTTCAGTGATTTTTGCGCAGCGTTCGTGCTACGGCATTTATAACTTTGAGCCGGTATGGCACAGGGTAACGATGGGCAAAATGCAATGCAAGATTTATTCTGTTATAAATTAATTACTCTGTTATAACACTGTTCTCAAATAGCAAGAAAATTTTCATACATTGATCGGTGCAATCATATTCTCAAAATGATGACATCCAAATTTAACAATAAGATACAGTCTCATTTATCAGTAGCAAAATATCATTCGATACTGTCGTCGATAGCAACAACAAAACGACAAAAAGTTTACGAATTTCCGTCGGCGGCTTAGTGTCAAAAACATCGAGCGCATCAAGTGGAACTGGTTTCGTGGACAGATCGCGGCGATGAACAGCGAAAATATTTACTGCTATTCGCCAGGGCAAGCAAGTAAGTGGGCAGTAGTAAACAACTTCGTCAAATCGCACACAACATGTTTTTGCGATGTACAAGTGCCGCGCCACGCGGATTTGGCCGCACACAAAAAAAATGCTAGCGGTATCGTGAAATTGCAGGAAAACAACAACTGCGTAGGAGGAGCTGGTATTCAAAGAAATTGCTCATATTTACTGTATCGCTTTTTGAAAGGGTGTCTCTCTGGACGGATGTGGTCCAAAATCGCGCTGGCGCACATCAGCTAAAGACATTCCTGCGTCGTTATCGCTACTATCAAACCGCACAGCCGAATAACCGTTTTTGTATGGGTAGACATATGAATCATTTGTTTGATTTGGAAAGAAACTTCATTAGCACACCGAAGTAGCATGTGAACGTATGACGCAATTACTGCGAAGTTTGAAACTTTTTTACGTTCGTCAATAGCAAATTTGGGTATTTTGTAGCGATTTCGGAATACGCTATTTTTTGTTTGCATAACTTAGAAAAATTTAGAAAAAAGCAAACAATACTACAAAACATTTCAAAGCTTTGCAATCTAAAGCATTTCAAAGTTATTTGCTCTGATAAAAAAAACACAGAATTTCCGAAGTCATGGGACCGAAAATCTCATGTTGAAGAAATAATTTGGAAATAAAAGAATCTTGATTTTCTCTCTGGAAAGTTTTGTTAGACGTGTTTCAAGAAAATCGCGTTTAAATTCTCGTTTTACAAGCATTGCTTGGAAAAAAAAACATAAAAACCAATTCCGAATGAAAAAATTTGTAATTTTTCATTTTTGTCACTTTTATTTTTGAAATTTTATCCCTTTTGTGATTTTTGAAATTCTTTGCTTTTTTCATTTTTGTTTTTTTTTTATTATTTTGTCATTCCTGTAATCTTTGTAAAAATTTGTCATTTTTTAAATTTTGTAATTTTGTTATAGTCATTATTGGCATTTTTGTCACTAAATTTATTTTTTTCAATTTTTGTCATTTTTGTAACATTTGTAATTTTGTTATTTATAAGTTTTGTCATTTTTGTCATTTTTGTAATTTTTGTCATTTTAGTCATTTTTCTAATTTTTGTAATTTTTGTGATTTTTGTAATTTTTGTAATTTTTGTGATTTTTGTAATTTATGTCATTTTAGTCATTTTTGTCATTTTTGTCATTTTTGTTATTTTTGTCATTTTTGTCATTTTTGTCATTTTTATTATTTTTGTCATTTTTGTCTTTTTTGTCATTTTTGTCATTTTTGTCGTTTTGTCATTTTTGTCATTTTTGTCATTTTTGTCATGTTTGTCATTTTTGTCATTTTTGTCTTTTTGTCATTTTTGCAATTTTTGTCACTTTTGTCATTTTTGTCACTTTTGTCATTTTTGTCATTTTTGTCATTTTAGTCATTTTAGTCATTTTAGTCATTTTAGTCATTTTAGTCATTTTAGTCATTTTAGTCATTTTAGTCATTTTAGTCATTTTAGTCATTTTAGTCATTTTAGTCATTTTAGTCATTTTAGTCATTTTAGTCATTTTAGTCATTTTAGTCATTTTAGTCATTTTAGTCATTTTAGTCATTTTAGTCATTTTAGTCATTTTAGTCATTTTAGTCATTTTTGTCATTTTAGTCATTTTAGTCATTTTAGTCATTTTAGTCATTTTAGTCATTTTAGTCATTTTAGTCATTTTAGTCATTTTTGTCATTTTTGTCATTTTTGTCATTTTTGTCATTTTTGTCATTTTTGTCATTTTTGTCATTTTTGTCATTTTTGTCATTTTTGTCATTTTTGTCATTTTTGTCATTTTTGTCATTTTTGTCATTTTTGTCATTTTTGTCATTTTTGTCATTTTTGTCATTTTTGTCATTTTTGTCATTTTTGTCATTTTTGTCATTTTTGTCATTTTTGTCATTTTTGTCATTTTTGTCATTTTTGTCATTTTTGTCATTTTTGTCATTTTTGTCATTTTTGTCATTTTTGTCATTTTTGTCATTTTTGTCTTTTTTGTCATTTTTGTCATTTTTGCCATTTTTGTCATTTTTGTCATTTTTGTCATTTTTGTCATTTTTGTCATTTTTGTCATTTTTGTCATTTTTGTTATTTTTGTCATTTTTGTCATTTTTGTCATTTTTGTCATTTTTGTCATTTTTGTCATTTTTGTCATTTTTGTCATTTTTGTCATTTTTGTCATTTTTGTCATTTTTGTCATTTTTGTCATTTTTGTCATTTTTGTCATTTTTGTCATTTTTGTCATTTTTGTCATTTTTGTCATTTTTGTCATTTTTGTCATTTTTGTCATTTTTGTCATTTTTGTCATTTTTGTCATTTTTGTCATTTTTGTCATTTTTGTCATTTTTGTCATTTTTGTCATTTTTGTCATTTTTGTCATTTTTGTCATTTTTGTCATTTTTGTCATTTTTGTCATTTTTGTCATTTTTGTCATTTTTGTCATTTTTGTCATTTTTGTCATTTTTGTCATTTTTGTCATTTTTGTCATTTTTGTCATTTTTGTCATTTTTGTCATTTTTGTCATTTTTGTCATTTTTGTCATTTTTGTCATTTTTGTCATTTTTGTCATTTTTGTCATTTTTGTCATTTTTGTCATTTTTGTCATTTTTGTCATTTTTGTCATTTTTGTAATTTTTGTCATTTTAGTCATTTTTCTAATTTTTGTAATTTTTGTGATTTTTGTAATTTTTGTAATTTTTGTGATTTTTGTAATTTATGTCATTTTAGTCATTTTTGTCATTTTTGTCATTTTTGTCATTTTAGTCATTTTTGTTATTTTTGTCATTTTTGTCATTTTTGTCATTTTTATTATTTTTGTCATTTTTGTCTTTTTTGTCATTTTTGTCATTTTTGTCGTTTTGTCATTTTTGTCATTTTTGTCATGTTTGTCATTTTTGTCATTTTTGTCTTTTTGTCATTTTTGCAATTTTTGTCACTTTTGTCATTTTTGTCACTTTTGTCACTTTTGTCATTTTTGTCATTTTTGTCATTTTTGTCATTTTTGTCATTTTAGTCATTTTAGTCATTTTAGTCATTTTAGTCATTTTAGTCATTTTAGTCATTTTAGTCATTTTAGTCATTTTAGTCATTTTAGTCATTTTAGTCATTTTAGTCATTTTAGTCATTTTAGTCATTTTAGTCATTTTAGTCATTTTTGTCATTTTAGTCATTTTAGTCATTTTTGTCATTTTTGTCATTTTAGTCATTTTAGTCATTTTTGTCATTTTAGTCATTTTAGTCATTTTAGTCATTTTAGTCATTTTAGTCATTTTAGTCATTTTAGTCATTTTAGTCATTTTAGTCATTTTTGTCATTTTTGTCATTTTTGTCATTTTTGTCATTTTTGTCATTTTTGTCATTTTTGTCATTTTTGTCATTTTTGTCATTTTTGTCATTTTTGTCATTTTTGTCATTTTTGTCATTTTTGTCATTTTTGTCATTTTAGTCATTTTTGTCATTTTTGTCATTTTTGTCATTTTTGTCATTTTTGTCATTTTTGTCATTTTTGTCATTTTTGTCATTTTTGTCATTTTTGTCATTTTAGTCATTTTTGTCATTTTTGCCATTTTTGTCATTTTTGTCATTTTTGTCATTTTTGTCATTTTTGTCATTTTTGTCATTTTTGTCATTTTTGTCATTTTTGTCATTTTTGTCATTTTTGTTATTTTTGTCATTTTTGTCATTTTTGTCATTTTTGTCATTTTTGTCATTTTTGTCATTTTTGTCATTTTTGTCATTTTTGTCATTTTTGTCATTTTTGTCATTTTTGTCATTTTTGTCATTTTTGTCATTTTTGTCATTTTTGTCATTTTTGTCATTTTTGTCATTTTTGTCATTTTTGTCATTTTTGTCATTTTTGTCATTTTTGTCATTTTTGTCATTTTTGTCATTTTTGTCATTTTTGTCATTTTTGTCATTTTTGTCATTTTTGTCATTTTTGTCATTTTTGTCATTTTTGTCATTTTTGTCATTTTTGTCATTTTTGTCATTTTTGTCATTTTTGTCATTTTTGTCATTTTTGTCATTTTTGTCATTTTTGTCATTTTTGTCATTTTTGTCATTTTTGTCATTTTTGTCATTTTTGTCATTTTTGTCATTTTTGTCATTTTTGTCATTTTTGTCATTTTTGTCATTTTTGTCATTTTTGTCATTTTTGTCATTTTTGTCATTTTTGTCATTTTTGTCATTTTTGTCATTTTTGTCATTTTTGTCATTTTTGTCATTTTTGTCATTTTTGTCATTTTTGTCATTTTTGTCATTTTTGTCATTTTTGTCATTTTTGTCATTTTTGTCATTTTTGTCATTTTTGTCATTTTTGTCATTTTTGTCATTTTTGTCATTTTTGTCTTTTTTGTCATTTTTGTCATTTTTGCCATTTTTGTCATTTTTGTCATTTTTGTCATTTTTGTCATTTTTGTCATTTTTGTCATTTTTGTCATTTTTGTTATTTTTGTCATTTTTGTCATTTTTGTCATTTTTGTCATTTTTGTCATTTTTGTCATTTTTGTCATTTTTGTCATTTTTGTCATTTTTGTCATTTTTGTCATTTTTGTCATTTTTGTCATTTTTGTCATTTTTGTCATTTTTGTCATTTTTGTCATTTTTGTCATTTTTGTCATTTTTGTCATTTTTGTCATTTTTGTCATTTTTGTCATTTTTGTCATTTTTGTCATTTTTGTCATTTTTGTCATTTTTGTCATTTTTGTCATTTTTGTCATTTTTGTCATTTTTGTCATTTTTGTCATTTTTGTCATTTTTGTCATTTTTGTCATTTTTGTCATTTTTGTCATTTTTGTCATTTTTGTCATTTTTGTCATTTTTGTCATTTTTGTCATTTTTGTCATTTTTGTCATTTTTGTCATTTTTGTCATTTTTGTCATTTTTGTCATTTTTGTCATTTTTGTCATTTTTGTCATTTTTGTCATTTTTGTAATTTTTGTCATTTTAGTCATTTTTCTAATTTTTGTAATTTTTGTGATTTTTGTAATTTTTGTAATTTTTGTGATTTTTGTAATTTATGTCATTTTAGTCATTTTTGTCATTTTTGTCATTTTTGTCATTTTAGTCATTTTTGTTATTTTTGTCATTTTTGTCATTTTTGTCATTTTTATTATTTTTGTCATTTTTGTCTTTTTTGTCATTTTTGTCATTTTTGTCGTTTTGTCATTTTTGTCATTTTTGTCATGTTTGTCATTTTTGTCATTTTTGTCTTTTTGTCATTTTTGCAATTTTTGTCACTTTTGTCATTTTTGTCACTTTTGTCACTTTTGTCATTTTTGTCATTTTTGTCATTTTTGTCATTTTTGTCATTTTAGTCATTTTAGTCATTTTAGTCATTTTAGTCATTTTAGTCATTTTAGTCATTTTAGTCATTTTAGTCATTTTAGTCATTTTAGTCATTTTAGTCATTTTAGTCATTTTAGTCATTTTAGTCATTTTAGTCATTTTAGTCATTTTTGTCATTTTAGTCATTTTAGTCATTTTTGTCATTTTTGTCATTTTAGTCATTTTAGTCATTGTCAGCGAATTTTTCGGAGTTCCGTTTAGCAAACACCTTTTAAGTTGGTAATTAGCTCAAAGCTGCAAATCATTTAATTCAGTTAGTAAGGTTACAAATTATTTCATCGATTAACTTACATATTTAGTCTCCTATTTTGCTAATTCGTGACAGATCTGATTTTTATTGATATAGGAATCGTAGCTATAAGTTTTATAAATGTTAATGCAAATACAATATATATAAATTTTAATATTTTATACCTTTAATCGAAATGTGGTTTTAGTATGATAACGATTCAGCTACAAGTGACGTGTAATGTATAAAAAATAAGGGAATAAGATCTGAGTTAATCTAACTATAAGCTGTCATCTCTGGACTCTACTGCTCTCTGCTGAATCTCTCGCTGCATCAGGTCTCACATCGGGTGCACCGGGCAAAAACGCACGCAACATCCTCCCCCTCATGTCACCGTAACATTTTATTCGGTGTCATGCACACCTACATCCAAAAGTGCTAGTTTAGTGAACGGTCTTGTAAGTATTCCATTTTTTGTCTGGAGATCAGCTAGCCGAGCGACACCATCTTTCCCCGAGAATATCTTCAATATTCTACCTCTTGTCCACTTATTTCTGACACCCTCATTTACAACTACAACCAATTCACCTTCCTTAATGGGTCGCACGTCTTCAAACCATTTGGTTCTCCTTGTTATGGTTGGCAAATACTCGTTTATCCAGCGGCGCCAGAATGTTTGGAGCACTTGCTGTATCAGCTCCCAACTCCCCCTAATAGCAGCGCCTTTTGGGATACACTGTTTGACTCCCTGGTTAGTTCCTTTTGAATTGAGAAGCAAGAAGTGATTTGGAGTTAATGATTCATCGTTCTCTGTTCTCAACGGGATGAAAGTTAACGGTCTCGAGTTCACCATGTGTTCAGCTTCAGCTAATACAGTTAGTAGTGATTCGTCGTCCAGCTTTCTCATAGTTGGGATCGACCCCAGCGCCGTTTTAATTGACCTCACCATCCTCTCCCAACAGCCTCCCATGTGTGGAGCAGCGGGTGGGATAAAATACCACTGTGTGAGAGTGTCAGTAAAGGTGCTGCACATTTCTTCGTTAATGTTCTCTAACTCTGCTTTTAGCTCACGGCTAACACCGATAAAGTTTGTTCCATGATCGGTGTATATTTCTTCTGGAGCTCCCCTGCGAGCTATAAATCGACGTATGGCCTTCTTGCACGAATCGCTAGTCAATGAAGATGCTACCTCTAAATGCACCGCACGTACGGTAAGACAGGTGAAGAGTACTACCCATCGTTTCTCAGCTGATCTTTTAACTTTAACCAAGTACGGTCCAAAGTAATCAATCCCTGTGTAAGTAAAAGGACGCACGTAGGGAGTAATTCGAACTTTCGGGAGGGGGCCCATTTTAGGAGCAGCAGGAATGGACTTGTAAACCCGACACCACATACAATTCTTGATTGCCAGTTGCACTTGAATCCTCAGTCTGGGTATCTGAAATTTCTGTCGCACCTCGTTGACAACAGTTTCATGGTTGGCATGTTGATGTCGACGATGATACCAATCCAACAGCAGCATAGTTATTCTGTGATTCTTCGGTAATATTATTGGAAACTTTGAATCGTAAGACAGCCAATCTGCAGCTTCTGTTCTACCGTTGATACGAAGAACTCCTGCTGTATCTAAAAACGCATCATATCTGGCGAGCTGACTTGATGTTGGAAGCTTTCGTTTGTTACCTTCGGTTGCATTTTGGTTATGGATCAACACGGCTACTTCATCAGAGAATTCAGCTTGCGCGATTTTCCACAAAGTTGTTTCGGCGTTCCTGAGGTTTTCACTTGTAATAATTTTTTGTGCGAGTGGTCTTGGGCCGATGAACAGAAAAACGTATGCCATGGTACGTAACAAACGCTCCCACTTCGAAAAGCGGGTGGCGTCTATCTCTGGTTCATTCAAGATGTGCGTGTTGATCCAGGTCGGTTTAATTTCCTCGTTGGTTTCGGGTATCGAACAATCTTTGGGCCATTCCTCTTCTTCGTCATACAGGAACTCGGGAGCGTTGTACCACCGATTTCGTGAATCAAATGCGGGACCCTTTCCCCATTTTGTAGCATCGTCAGCAACGTTGAGACGTGTAGGGACCCATCTCCATTCTTCGACGTTTGATGAATCTAAAATTTCACTTATTCGATGACCCACATAAGGACGGTAGCGGCGCAGATCCGACCTAATCCAGGAAAGAACTGTCGTTGAATCACTCCAAAAATATGTTTTATTTATTTTCAGTGACATGCCTGCTTCGATCGTCTTTCTAAGACGCACTCCGATGACTGCTGCTAGCAACTCCAGCCGCGGTATTGAAAGTAGTTGTAACGGCGCGACCTTCGTTTTAGATGAGACCAGGGCACAACGAACGTAAGAATAATCCACGATCCGGAAATAAGCAACAGCGGCATATGCTTCCTCACTCGCATCGACGAAGATATGAAGTTGTAAACTTTGATAGCTGTCTACCTGGTAGCCGGGAAAGTAGCATCTATGTACTCGAACTTTTTCTATATCTTTTAGTGAAGTTGCCCAAAGCTTGAATCTTGAATATACCTTCGGGGGAATTTCTTCATCCCATCCGGTTTTAACTCGCCATAAATCCTGAATGATGATTTTCCCATGAATAATAAAGTTCGAGACTATTCCTAACGGATCAAAAATACTCATAACTAATCTCAGAAGCTGACGTTTTGTAGGAATAATATTTCCGTTGATGATCTCTGCTATATCTTTCTGAAAGGTAAGTGTAAATTTGAACACATCTTCATCTGGATGCCAGGTCATTCCCAAAAGACGTTCATCTGCATTCGTTCCCGTTTCAGTATTGAACCGTAAAGTTTTAATGGTCGATGGATCAGTCTCACCTAATTTGTTCAAAACCGTTTTCGAGCTAGACATCCAATTGACGATTTTAAAGCCACCATTTGCGTGTATTTCGGAAACTTGCTGAGCAAGTTCAATTGCCTGTTCATCGGTATCAACGCTTTTAAGACAATCGTCAACATAATGGGAATTAATGACGACATCAGCAGCTTCGGGATAATGTTTAGCATATTTAGCCGCGTTAAGATTCTTAACATACTGAGAGTGCGCAGGTGAACATGTGGCCCCGAATATTGCTACGTCGGAAACCATTGTTTGAATTTCTTGATCCGGCGAATTTCGCCAAAGGAATAGCTGCGCACATCGGTCTTCTTCTCGAACTGACATTTGGTGAAACATTTCGCGTATGTCACCTGAAATGGCTACTTGTCTCTCGCGATAGCGTAAAAATATTGATAATAAAGAACTCAACAAATCTGGACCCTTCATTAGCATGCTATTCAGTGAAACTCCGTCCACTTTTGCAGCCGCGTCCCAAATTAAGCGAATTTTGTCAGGTTTTTTCGGGTTTATTACTACACCCAGTGGAAGATACCACGTTCGTCTAATATCAAAGTTGCCAATTTCGTCAGGAGTGGCTCTATGCACGTAGCCCTTTTGCTGGTATGCTGCTATTTGTTGTCGAACATTGTCGTACAAATCGGGTTCTTTTCCAAGACGTTTTTCCAAGCATCGCAGTCGTTTTTCCGCCATCGGTCTGCTGTCAGGAAACTCAATGTAGTCATACCTCCACAATAGTCCGACCTCGAAATGTCCATCAGCCTTCTGTTTCGTTGTTGCTTCTAGGATCTGTTGAGCTCGCAGATCCTCGGATGGTGTGATCTCTGGAGTCTCTGGAGCCACTGCTACACCCAAACTTTCCAGCCTGAAAAATTGTTGCACATAATCGTGTAAATTATCATCTTTATTGGTACATATATGCATTTGTCGATGGGGTATTGATTGTGCTCCCTTTGGTAGACAACCATAAACCGACCAACCTATTCGAGATTTTGCTGCAACAGGCTCTCCTGTACGACCTTCCCTAGTTTTGAGTGCTGTTAATAAACGTACGTTACTGAGTCCAATAAGTAGCCCGGGTGTTGCTGACTTGAAACTAGAAATCGGGAGCCCTGCGAGGTGATTATAGGTTCGGCTCATTTCTTCGTAGTTAAGGCTTTGCGCAGGAAGGTCGAGACTATCTACCGTATAAACCTCTGATAGTGAATGTCGAATTTTACTTCCTGCCGCAGATATTTCTAAGCTCACCTTCTTGGTGCCGGAAATGGTTTTGTTTACGCCGCCAGTCCATTGCATACATAGGGAGGTTATCGGGCCTTCCGCCCCCAGCTCGTTGGCAATCGCGTTTTCCAAGAGTGTGACCGAAGATCCATCATCCAAAAAGGCGAATGTTTCCACCTGACCGCTCGGCCCGTACAAAGTTACGGGTAACATTCGATAGAGAACCGACGTACTTGAAAGTTGATGAATACTCACTGTAGCTTTAACTGTTTGTTCTTGTGAATCGGGTTGAAAATGCAACATCCGGTGGTGTCGTTTCTTACAGTTGTTTAAGCCGCAGGCTTCCTTTCTGCAAGGCCAACGTCGATGAAAGGTAAGGCAATTACGGCACAATTTGTTCTGTTTGACGAATGACCAGCGGTCGTCCACCGACAGGTTAAGAAAGCTGGAACAATTTTCTAACGTTCGGCAATCACCTTTGCAGTTCACACACATCTTCGAAGTTGCATGAGATCCTACGAATCTTTCCTCTGGTTCGTCACCTTCTGATTCTTCCACTGCAGCATGTGTATTCACGAAAGCTCTGTTTGTCTTAGGCCGCTCCTCACGATTGGTTTTGCCGGAAGGCCCACTAGACAGTGTCACCTGGCTCGTAGCTGTCGTAATTATTTCCATGTATTTTCCAAAAATATGCAGATCAACGGAAGGGAATTGCTGTTGATATAGAGCCCAATTCAACTTGACGTGGAATGGCAATTTGCCCACCAACTCTTGCAGAAGTTCTGGATTCCCGAAATGCATCTCCATACCAGTAGCTTTCAGATGACCGCACAGGTTTTGAACCGCTAGACCGAAGGTAATCAAGGTGTCCTCACGATCCGCTTTCGGGGTAGGAAGACTGCGAATCTTATTGATCATATTATGAATGATTTGCTCTGGCCGTCCATAAAGAGTAGTCAGAGTAGAGATTACATTTGAAACCGTAGAAGGATGTAGGAGAAAACTGTTGACTGCTTCCTTAGCGCTCCCTTTGAGACTCCGTTGTAGACGCAATAGGTTTTCGGAGTCGGAAAACCCGCAAACAGCCGTGGAATGTTGATAACTGCATATGAAGAGTGGCCAATGAAGTGGATCTCCGTCGAACACCGGGAGATCTTTCGATACGTTTCGAGCTGCTAATTGCGCGGGGGAGGGATTAATTAGCTGAATGACGTTGCTACTGGCACTGTTTTGGAATTCAGGTTGACGCGATTGAGTACATGGAGGTTGTAGTTGTGGGGAGATATTTGTAAATACATATGGAGGTATTGGGGGTGTCTGATCGACGTTTTCATTTAGGGAACGGGCCCCAACCGGGGTGCTCAAAGCTTCGAAATAACCGTTGTTCATGTTATCAGGTTTTATATAAGTTACATGAGGGTACATGTTTGGCGTACTTACCGGTGACATGGCGGAAGGAGGAGGAGGGATGTTACCTGTTACTGGACTTATCCCTATGACACTTTCAGTTGCGTTCGTGGATCCTTGAATAGCCGCTTGAAGTTGCATCCTCAGGAGTTTCTCAGCTTGCCTCAGATAAGTCAACTCATCATCACGTTCTTGCAGTTCAGCTCGTTGCTGTTTAGATGCCACCTCGTATTGCTCCCGAAATTCTCGCACCTGTTGTCGCAAGTCAGCTTCAATTTTCCGCATCTTTTCAGCATCCGCCAATCTTTGTTGATCCAAGTTTTTTAGTTTTTCCGCCAACTCCATTTCCCTTTTTCGCCGAATATCGTTCTCCTTCTCATGGTCGTTTTGTAGTTCTCGGATTTTTCGTAAACCAGCAGTTTCACGGTGCCATTGGTCGAACGAAGGTTTCACAGACTTTGGGATTGTTCCCGTGTACTTCGCCAAACTGGGAGGTTCCTTGAGCATATCCACAAGTGGTTGAATATTAACTCTTGGAAAAGGATTACCAGAAATTTCGGTTGAAATTTCAGAAACACCATCAGGCAAGTTGCCGATGGAACAACTATCGACGGTCTTAGCGGTCGAAGGCTTTACAAAACAGTCACTCGGTGCCTCTCTTGAAACTCCCCCTATCTCAGCTAGTGTGGTGAGAGGAGTGGAAGTCATGTGTTTATCGAGCCTCGTCAACCTTTTGTCGGACTGCGTTTGGTTCGGTACATTTGTAAAAGATGTTTGTCGGACAATCGCTGGACCGGTACTGACTGTTGCCACAGCTTGGGCTTTAATCCAATCGGCTGTCCTAGAGTTAGAACGATCACTGCGGTGACTGCAGATACTCTTTTGTTCTTCGTCGTCATCATGTTGCAAAAGTAGTTCATATTTTTTATCCAAATATATCTGGTCCCGTTCGAGTTTATCCTTCGCTGCATCTTCCTGTAGCTTCTTTTCTTCCTCAAGGCGCTCTAAGTCCCTTTTCAGGCGTGCTCTTCGGGCACTGCTAGTGGTAGATTGCGCGGTCACAGAACTTGGTGGCTGTGTGGGAATCCGAGGAGCACACATGACGCACCGATAAACTATAAGTTTAACCGAAGATGTAGTAACTCCTGCACAGGAAAAATGATCCCATCGTTTGCAGTCTACGCACTGGACCATATACGCTTCGGCCCCATTAGGGCGATCACATAGTTTACAGTCGTGATCATTAGCTTTTTCTACGTCGACAAAACTAGGTTCAAAAGATCCTTCTTCTGGGAGATCTGGATTAGCTTCTACGTTTTGTAGGTTAGATTCTTCCCGCGCCGTCGAAGTTCTTGTCTGAGACCGGGTTTGTGGTCGATTCATAATGATTTCCTAGATATCTTAAATATCTTTGAGATTCTGTCAGCGAATTTTTCGGAGTTCCGTTTAGCAAACACCTTTTAAGTTGGTAATTAGCTCAAAGCTGCAAATCATTTAATTCAGTTAGTAAGGTTACAAATTATTTCATCGATTAACTTACATATTTAGTCTCCTATTTTGCTAATTCGTGACAGATCTGATTTTTATTGATATAGGAATCGTAGCTATAAGTTTTATAAATGTTAATGCAAATACAATATATATAAATTTTAATATTTTATACCTTTAATCGAAATGTGGTTTTAGTATGATAACGATTCAGCTACAAGTGACGTGTAATGTATAAAAAATAAGGGAATAAGATCTGAGTTAATCTAACTATAAGCTGTCATCTCTGGACTCTACTGCTCTCTGCTGAATCTCTCGCTGCATCAGGTCTCACATCGGGTGCACCGGGCAAAAACGCACGCAACAGTCATTTTTGTCATTTTAGTCATTTTAGTCATTTTAGTCATTTTAGTCATTTTAGTCATTTTAGTCATTTTAGTCATTTTAGTCATTTTAGTCATTTTTGTCATTTTTGTCATTTTTGTCATTTTTGTCATTTTTGTCATTTTTGTCATTTTTGTCATTTTTGTCATTTTTGTCATTTTTGTCATTTTTGTCATTTTTGTCATTTTTGTCATTTTTGTCATTTTAGTCATTTTTGTCATTTTTGTCATTTTTGTCATTTTTGTCATTTTTGTCATTTTTGTCATTTTTGTCATTTTTGTCATTTTTGTCATTTTTGTCATTTTTGTCATTTTAGTCATTTTTGTCATTTTTGCCATTTTTGTCATTTTTGTCATTTTTGTCATTTTTGTCATTTTTGTCATTTTTGTCATTTTTGTCATTTTTGTCATTTTTGTCATTTTTGTCATTTTTGTTATTTTTGTCATTTTTGTCATTTTTGTCATTTTTGTCATTTTTGTCATTTTTGTCATTTTTGTCATTTTTGTCATTTTTGTCATTTTTGTCATTTTTGTCATTTTTGTCATTTTTGTCATTTTTGTCATTTTTGTCATTTTTGTCATTTTTGTCATTTTTGTCATTTTTGTCATTTTTGTCATTTTTGTCATTTTTGTCATTTTTGTCATTTTTGTCATTTTTGTCATTTTTGTCATTTTTGTCATTTTTGTCATTTTTGTCATTTTTGTCATTTTTGTCATTTTTGTCATTTTTGTCATTTTTGTCATTTTTGTCATTTTTGTCATTTTTGTCATTTTTGTCATTTTTGTCATTTTTGTCATTTTTGTCATTTTTGTCATTTTTGTCATTTTTGTCATTTTTGTCATTTTTGTCATTTTTGTCATTTTTGTCATTTTTGTCATTTTTGTCATTTTTGTCATTTTTGTCATTTTTGTCATTTTTGTCATTTTTGTCATTTTTGTCATTTTTGTCATTTTTGTCATTTTTGTCATTTTTGTCATTTTTGTCATTTTTGTCATTTTTGTCATTTTTGTCATTTTTGTCATTTTTGTCATTTTTGTCATTTTTGTCATTTTTGTCATTTTTGTCATTTTTGTCATTTTTGTCATTTTTGTCATTTTTGTCATTTTTGTCATTTTTGTCATTTTTGTCATTTTTGTCAGTTTTGTCATTTTTGTCATTTTTGTCATTTTTGTCATTTTTGTCATTTTTGTCATTTTGGTCATTTTTGTCATTTTTGTCATTTTTGTCATTTTTGTCATTTTTGTCATTTTTGTCATTTTTGTCATTTTTGTCATTTTTGTCATTTTTGTCATTTTTGTCATTTTTGTCATTTTTGTCATTTTTGTCATTTTTGTCATTTTTGTCATTTTTGTCATTTTTGTCATTTTTGTCATTTTTGTCATTTTTGTCATTTTTGTCATTTTTGTCATTTTTGTCATTTTTGTCATTTTTGTCATTTTTGTCATTTTTGTCATTTTTGTCATTTTTGTCATTTTTGTCATTTTTGTCATTTTTGTCATTTTTGTCATTTTTGTCATTTTTGTCATTTTTGTCATTTTTGTCATTTTTGTCATTTTTGTCATTTTTGTCATTTTTGTCATTTTTGTCATTTTTGTCATTTTTGTCATTTTTGTCATTTTTGTCATTTTTGTCATTTTTGTCATTTTTGTCATTTTTGTCATTTTTGTCATTTTTGTCATTTTTGTTATTTTTGTTATTTTTGTCATTTTTGTCATTTTTGTCATTTTTGTCATTTTTGTCATTTTTGTCATTTTTGTCATTTTAGTCATTTTAGTCATTTTAGTCATTTTAGTCATTTTAGTCATTTTAGTCATTTTAGTCATTTTAGTCATTTTAGTCATTTTTGTCATTTTTGTCATTTTTGTCATTTTTGTCATTTTTGTCATTTTTGTCATTTTTGTCATTTTTGTCATTTTTGTCATTTTAGTCATTTTAGTCATTTTTGTTATTTTTGTTATTTTTGTCATTTTTGTCATTTTTGTCATTTTTGTCATTTTAGTCATTTTAGTCATTTTAGTCATTTTAGTCATTTTAGTCATTTTAGTCATTTTAGTCATTTTTGTCATTTTTGTCATTTTTGTCATTTTTGTCATTTTTGTCATTTTAGTCATTTTAGTCATTTTAGTCATTTTAGTCATTTTTGTCATTTTTGTCATTTTTGTCATTTTTGTCATTTTTGTTATTTTTGTTATTTTTGTCATTTTTGTCATTTTTGTCATTTTTGTCATTTTAGTCATTTTAGTCATTTTAGTCATTTTAGTCATTTTAGTCATTTTAGTCATTTTAGTCATTTTAGTCATTTTAGTCATTTTTGTCATTTTTGTCATTTTTGTCATTTTTGTCATTTTTGTCATTTTTGTCATTTTTGTCATTTTTGTCATTTTTGTCATTTTTGTCATTTTTGTCATTTTTGTCATTTTTGTCATTTTTGTCATTTTTGTCATTTTTGTCATTTTAGTCATTTTTGTCATTTTTGTCATTTTTGTCATTTTTGTCATTTTTGTCATTTTTGTCATTTTTGTCATTTTTGTCATTTTTGTCATTTTTGTCATTTTAGTCATTTTTGTCATTTTTGCCATTTTTGTCATTTTTGTCATTTTTGTCATTTTTGTCATTTTTGTCATTTTTGTCATTTTTGTCATTTTTGTCATTTTTGTCATTTTTGTCATTTTTGTTATTTTTGTCATTTTTGTCATTTTTGTCATTTTTGTCATTTTTGTCATTTTTGTCATTTTTGTCATTTTTGTCATTTTTGTCATTTTTGTCATTTTTGTCATTTTTGTCATTTTTGTCATTTTTGTCATTTTTGTCATTTTTGTCATTTTTGTCATTTTTGTCATTTTTGTCATTTTTGTCATTTTTGTCATTTTTGTCATTTTTGTCATTTTTGTCATTTTTGTCATTTTTGTCATTTTTGTCATTTTTGTCATTTTTGTCATTTTTGTCATTTTTGTCATTTTTGTCATTTTTGTCATTTTTGTCATTTTTGTCATTTTTGTCATTTTTGTCATTTTTGTCATTTTTGTCATTTTTGTCATTTTTGTCATTTTTGTCATTTTTGTCATTTTTGTCATTTTTGTCATTTTTGTCATTTTTGTCATTTTTGTCATTTTTGTCATTTTTGTCATTTTTGTCATTTTTGTCATTTTTGTCATTTTTGTCATTTTTGTCATTTTTGTCATTTTTGTCATTTTTGTCATTTTTGTCATTTTTGTCATTTTTGTCATTTTTGTCATTTTTGTCATTTTTGTCATTTTTGTCATTTTTGTCATTTTTGTCATTTTTGTCATTTTTGTCATTTTTGTCATTTTTGTCATTTTTGTCATTTTTGTCAGTTTTGTCATTTTTGTCATTTTTGTCATTTTTGTCATTTTTGTCATTTTTGTCATTTTGGTCATTTTTGTCATTTTTGTCATTTTTGTCATTTTTGTCATTTTTGTCATTTTTGTCATTTTTGTCATTTTTGTCATTTTTGTCATTTTTGTCATTTTTGTCATTTTTGTCATTTTTGTCATTTTTGTCATTTTTGTCATTTTTGTCAT
Source organism: Uranotaenia lowii (assembly GCF_029784155.1). Taxonomy (NCBI): domain Eukaryota; kingdom Metazoa; phylum Arthropoda; class Insecta; order Diptera; family Culicidae; genus Uranotaenia; species Uranotaenia lowii. The sequence continues at coordinate 5,843 of NW_026598472.1, read as the reverse complement.
TTTTGTCATTTTTGTCATTTTTGTCATTTTTGTCATTTTTGTCATTTTTGTCATTTTTGTCATTTTTGTCATTTTTGTCATTTTTGTCATTTTTGTCATTTTTGTCATTTTTGTCATTTTTGTCATTTTTGTCATTTTTGTCATTTTTGTCATTTTTGTCATTTTTGTCATTTTTGTCATTTTTGTCATTTTTGTCATTTTTGTCATTTTTGTCATTTTTGTCATTTTTGTCATTTTTGTCATTTTTGTCATTTTTGTCATTTTTGTCATTTTTGTCATTTTTGTCATTTTTGTCATTTTTGTCATTTTTGTCATTTTTGTCATTTTTGTCATTTTTGTCATTTTTGTTATTTTTGTTATTTTTGTCATTTTTGTCATTTTTGTCATTTTTGTCATTTTTGTCATTTTTGTCATTTTTGTCATTTTTGTCATTTTTGTCATTTTTGTCATTTTTGTCATTTTTGTCATTTTTGTCATTTTTGTCATTTTTGTCATTTTTGTCATTTTTGTCATTTTTGTCATTTTTGTCATTTTTGTCATTTTTGTCACTTCTGTCATTTTTGTCATTTTTGTCATTTTTGTCATTTTTGTCATTTTTGTCATTTTTGTCATTTTTGTCAATTTTGTCATTTTTGTCATTTTTGTCATTTTTTGCATTTTTGTCATTTTTGTTATTTTATTAATTTTTATCGTTTTTGTCATTTCTGTAATTTTTGTATTTTTTGTAATTATCATCATTTTGTATTTTTGGTCGTTTTCGTCGTTTTCGTCATTTTTGTAATATTTGTCTTTTATATCATTTTTTGTAATTTTTGTCATTTTCGTATTTTTTTGTAATTTTTGACATTTCCATCATTTTTGTTATTTTTGTTAGTTTTGGCCATTTTTGTTATTTTTGTCATTTTTTTAATTTTTGTCATTTTTGTAATTTTTGTAATTTTTGTCATTTTTGTAATTTTTGTAATTTTTGTAATTTTTGTAATTTTTGTAATTTTTGTAATTTTTGTATTTTTTGTAATTTTTGTAATTTTTGTAATTTTTGTAATTTTTGTAATTTTTGTAATTTTTGTAATTTTTGTAATTTTTGTAATTTTTGTAATTTTTGTAATTTTTGTAATTTTTGTAATTTTTGTAATTTTTGTCATTTTTTGCATTTTTGTTGGTCGTGCCCTCTCAATCAACTTTTCTCTGAAAATTTAGATGTTTGAAATAACGACAGTCGCAAAAAACATATTAGGCATATCTACAGAGGATTTTGAATCGATTTGGATCATCAAAACACGAACGGTAAGATTAAGCCACACAAAAAAGACCATTCGCTGTCAATCGTGGTGAATGTTGAATGATGGTTGGTCGGAATTAATTCTTTTTTTTTTTCGCCAAAGCATATCGCCTGTTTACGGCCATTGCTGCACCATTCGTTGAATGTCTCGATCGTCTGCCTCTTTTTTCTGGGATCGTCTGCCTCATCATCATCACCACTTTATATTTGTGGTTGTAAATTATAGTAGTTTGATTTAGATTTTTTTTTTACCAACGCCGTTCAATCTGATCAAAGTTCGAAAAACAATGAACGGAAGAGACACAGCTTTGAAATGAGCTGTTTTTTCGTTGGTGTGATTGTTGGATTTGTACAATCACGAAGGGTACACTGAAAGAAAAATCATGGTATTCCAAAATGAATAAAAATGTTTAATTTTACCATACGTTGATATTGTCGATATAAATAAAGTTTTAGTTATTTTGACAACTTTTTGGTTAATTTTACCATGCGGAGCAGAAAAAATATGGTAAACCTTAATGAAAAAAGAGGTTTAATATTACCATGCACAAAATTTGTTGATAAAAATGAAATTTTGGTTATTTTGACGATCTTTTGGTTAATGATACCATACGGGCCAAAAGAAAATGTGGTAAACCTACATAAAAAAGAGGTTTAATTTTACCATGCGGAACGTTTTGTGCATTCGAAAATAAAATTTTGGTTATCGTGACAATACTGTGGTACATTGTACCATGGTTGTCGATAGCCAAAATACTTTCAATTAGTTGTGTCATCTTGCACTTTGTTGCCTCCTTGCCATTGAAATGGCTTTGAATTTTAATTTATTGTTAAAAACTTTGGAAACAATATTGATTTTGTGCTATGTTTCGCGATATTAAAGGTAAAGTGTTTCGGTGTGTGATGTATACAAAAGATATCATGTTTTATTTATCCGCAGAAGGCCATTACAATCTGGAAAAAAAAGCAGAGCCATCAACGGCCGCTAATTTCAACAGTTTATAAAATGTTCAAGAGTAAGTAAATTTTGTTAGTATTTCTGCACAATATTTAACTTTTTTTTATATATTTTTAGCGCACGATGATGATTCGAGAAGACCAAAATAAAATCTTGGGACAACCGCGGAACACCGGAAACGAAATGTCGAAGGAACCTTCATCAAGTTTGGTTTTGGCATTTCCTGATCCAGCGTTAATGACAACAATAATATATGTGAAAAAAAAATAACGGGGATAGTAACAGTAATGAATAAAAATAAACCAGTATTTTAAAAAAATAAATTATTTCATTGAATGCATGGATAAATTACCATAATTTTGTTTTAAATACCATGGCATAGTAAAATCGACCGTCATTCTGCCATAACGCACCATAACACGTTCACATGGTAATTTTAACCAATCTTTTGTTCAAGATAAACAAAAACGTACTCAAAAAAAATCCATCTGTTTTTATTTTTAAATTTACCCTCGGATATGGTAACGGTTACCATGATTTTTTTTTCGGTGTATGAAATAGCGCTTTATTGCGTCAAACTGTGGCAAACTAGAAACTCGAAATAGGATTCAAGCTGGAAATTCATTCAGTTATTTTTTGTTGACATCGCAAATAATTTCTCAAAATATCTAGCTTTATCGATATGTATCGACTAATTCAATAATAATAGAATCACGCTCCATTTGCTTGTTGGTCAAATAACAAAGAATTTTTGATAAAGGTAAGTCCATATTTATGATTCAAAGAAATTATGGGTTTCGCCATTTCAAGAAGGTTTAACATTGATAACTGTTGCTATTTAGAGTTATCAATAATCAACCTTGCAGTAAACTGAATAAAAGCGGTACTTAAATAAATAGAAATAAAACTTGGAATTGGTGTTTATTCAACAGAATACAAAACAAAATACTTACCCAGCTGTGTACATACGTTGCGGTCGATTGTGAATGCAGCTCTGTTGCAGTTTTGCGGCTTTATAAGTTCGATTTTGTTTCAACTCGTTCCTTATCAAAATTGCACCACCAAGATAAGAGACTTGAAGAGGGTCAAATAATATGTAAATATTATTATAATTTCATTTCCTTTGATCGGCACATCTTGTTCGGGGCTTGCCGTTTCATTCACTCACAGGCGTTTACTGCAGTACGTTGCTGTTTTATTTCTTCACACACTATACAAGCTGTGTGGGAAAACCACATGCAAAGGTAGCTGCGATCTGCTGATTCGCAAGACGAATAAAAATTCATTCATGAAAATTAGATTACGATAACCTTGCTTTAAACCTTTAAACCCAGATTTTTCAAAATTTTATAAAGACAAGAATTTAATTATAACATCTGAGGAATCTATTTCAAATAATTTCTTTTAAATTACTTAATTTTGGCATACACACTGGTAGAACAGATTGATATTCTCTTGGCCTCAATAGGAATATGCGTAAAAACAAAGCAATCGTTGACTATTATATAAATTGCAATTTACAACTTCAGAACCTTAGAAGGATTTTTTCACCAGAATTTACGGGGTAGCTAATTGATTTATTCCAATATAAATATTTTTACTGCATTCAAGATTAAGGTTTTACGCGAGACACACACTTCCATCCGCCATAAGAAATCAGGTTCCGTAGAGAATCTTGGCGGAGACTCGCACTAACACGAAGGCAAAATTCAATGGAATTATTTCATCACGATTCGTAGAAAATTTTGATCCCACAAATTTGAAACACAATTTAGCGCACTAAATCTTACTTCACCAGTTTGGGATTTATGCACAATCGATACAGCACTGATGAGTGCTAACTTTGTGACACTTTTTAGCATAAATCGGGCACTGCGTATCGTGTCACTTGGATAAAAATATCTCCACTCCTATATTTTCGATGCACACAATCCGAACAGTAAATTTTTATGAAGAAGACGACGGAAAACAGTCAGCGAGACAGGGCCAGAGTGAGAAAAAGTACCGTAAGCTTCTTCTTCTTCTGTTGCCTTGCCACCACACAGAATTCATGAATGAATGTCTATAACGAATGGTCTTTCATCTATATGTCTGTTCAATGAAAGCTTCAACAAACAAGACTGCAGTCATCAGAGTACGTGCGGGAAAGAATTTGAATGAAACTACAAGTTTGTTCAAAGAAGTGTGGTCGAAATAGGTCGAAACAGGTAGAAATGGATTGACAGTTGATCTGTCTGCTGCCGAGCTGGATCGGTTTTGACTAGTTTCAACTTGCTCCATTGAACAACGACCTGCCTAGTTTTGACCAAAACATTGGCTCGTTGAACATCTATCAGTTAATAGACACCAGTTGGAACCGATTTTTATCAGCCATTGAACGAAGCTAACAATGAAATGTCAGAAAATGGAAAACACACGAAAGTGTTCATTTTCCTAGCCGAGGGGCTTCATCATTAAATCGAAATACAAATGAATTTCGAATGATCCGTTTTCTTAATTTTAGCTGATAGTAGAATGGTTCAAGAAAATCGATAGAAACGACTTAAAAATTTAGAAGCAAATAACAAAAAAACGTTTGAACAACAGAATAATTGAAAAAGTTAACAAATGAAAATTTCTTGGTCCTAACAATTTTTTTCGCTGCGTCAAGATTTCATATCGTGATATATCGTGTATATTTCGAAAACTCTGAAGTACAGTTTTAGAATGATTTGTTCACTTTTTCTGTGATGAGTACCTTGGAAGCAACCCTAGACAATGTTATTAATCATCGCGAATCGTTAACACACGTTTTCTTAAGTGTTCTTTGAATGACTCAGAGCGGCGCAATTGTCCAAATATGATCAGATTGAAAAAAAATTCGAACGCGGCTAAAACATAAACATACTGCGACTTCCTGCAGCTGAAAATCCAATTCGTAAACGTAAACACATTTAAATGAATAACATTTTGATGTACAACAGGTAGGTGGACGTACATCGATAAACAGATGATGTCAGTCGCGGGACTTTGAAATGAGAAAACAAAACAACAACACTTGAAATCGATGAATGAATGCACCGAGTGCATCTATATTTACGATTACGACGAATGCGATGAGACTCAATCGAATCAACAACAACAACCCAACCTTCCGGCGTTCCTGACCTCAGAAGGTTTTCCTTGATTTTTTGTTGTTGTTTAGGGCGCCCCCAACGGATACAATTAAAACGTAATCTAATCGAAGCGTGTTGTTTGCCAAATTTTCCCAGATTAGGCGTAACATGACTATTTTCTTACTATGTTTAGCCTGTTAGCATACATTTTAACTATGAACGAGGTTTGTCTAACGTCTCCAACAAAAGAATTTAACATGAATTTTGTAACACATGTACATGTGTTCGTGATGCGTGCGGTTTATAAACGTGAGTAAGTGAGTAATGAATGACGTGATTCGAAATTATCTGCTGATTTATCAACGAGACTAGCGTGCTCTGTTACTCCAATGGGCTGTTGGCGGATTGTACGGTATGTACCGTTTGTGCGAGCGAGTTAACAGCATTCACGCACGTGAACGTATCCGAATGAACATGCATTTTGTTAACCCGAGAAAAGTATTGTAAT
>NW_026598471.1:0-25000 GCF_029784155.1 Uranotaenia lowii | reverse complement strand
TTGAACTGTTATCTTTCTTTTTTCAAAGACGCGAATAAAAGTTGGTTAAAACGTCTCTAATAAAAAAATGGTATGTAGTTGGCAGACAGTTATTGAAGAACTCATCCGGTACAACTGTGTTCGAAGTTTACTCTCGGACTTGAACTCGTAAACAAAGTACGTTAATTAATTTTTAGGTCTTGCTCGTATCTTTTACCACTGTGTCGTTATAATCATTTTTTTTTTTACAATTCGTTTATTTGAAGCGGCTCGTACCGTAGGTTTCAAAGAGCCAATGTCTGGTTTGTGTAATTACATTTCAAAGTTTTCGATAGATTTAGATATAGTGAAAAGGAAAGTAGTAGTTATAAACGGAGATCAATAGCTTTGAGAAAGAGGTAGATTTCGAGCATGCCCGAAGGGAGTCTATTAAATTCGCCCTGGCGACAAGGTGGTCCTCGCACGACCAAACAATATAATCATTTTTTTAGACAACGTCGGGTAGCTGTTAACATAAGTGTCATTTGTATGCATAAAAAATCAATCAGAATTAGATACCCATACCACTTTTCTATTGAAGTTGATATTTCATAAAGTAACTTATTTATTTAGCTTTGATTGTTGACTATAATAGATTAAGATGGTTTCTGGGATCAACACTTTGATGACTTATTTAAATAAAAAGAATTGTGGATGACATAAAATTCAGTTTGAAAACATGATATGAACATCGGTTTTTAGTACCCGAACTCCGATACCAGCCGTTGCTGTAGTTTCAAAACAAGAGAAACCATGAAGATTTCAAAACTTACACGCTCTTTTTTTAAACTCAAAATTAAGTAATTTTGGTTCAAAACAGCACTTCGGTGGCTTCCCTCAACTTTAAGTTTGACTGGGCAATAGCAAAACTAAGTTCTGATAGGCATACTCAATACTAAGTTTGGCAGTCGAACTCGAATTTATCCTTTTTTTTCGAGGGTAGCTGATTTTCAGGGAATTAAAGGATGATTAAAATTTGTTGTACCCGGATGCTGCTGTTCCGGTACATTGCATTGCAATTACAGAGCGGTGGAAAATTTTGAGATTCTCGGTCAAAGAAAACTTCCGGATGTTACTTCCCACGGAAGTAAACAACATCCGGAAGTTTCCGGACATTCCAAGCCGCTCACCATATGATGACAATGATGGACAGAATTTTACGCTGACACGGTGAACATGCATTTTATTATGAAGTTCCTTAATAGTCTTCCGGTAATTGTTCCGGAACGACATAATTTTGCGACGTGTTCGTTGGTTGCTGATCCGGTTCGGACTGAACTCGCTAAGTGTTTTCAGTCCAACAAAGAGAGTTCAATTTTTAGTTCATAAGGTTGAACTCAGCTTTGATCCCTCGCCGAAGGAAAAAAAGGGATCAATTTTGAGTTCGCAGTTCGAACTCCGTTTTGGTCCATCGCAAGAAGGAAAAAAGGGTATTTAACTTTAAGTTCATAGAATCGAACTATGTTTTGATCGTCGGTCATACTTAATTTTGAGTTAAAAAAAAATAGCATGTACTTTGCTTTATTGATTGTGAATTTGTTCGACAAAGGTTGAAGTGAGAAAATGGGCTTTTAATAAAATTTCAGATTCAGTTACTTGTACAGTTTCTATTTCAAAGCTCAATATGGTAAATACAAAAAAATGTCAAATAAATTTTTAAATATTCACCATAAAAGCTTTGGAAACAGTAAAGTTTCAAAAATTGTATTAATGTTTCAATAATGTTCTTTCTTTTCTGTTTTTCTTTCCAAGAGCGTGTACTGGCGCTATATCCAGGGATAGGGAGCAAAAAAAAAATCTACACATTCTCAAATTTGGATTTTTTTATGTAAAATAACCCCATTTCTAACCTCATAAGGAAGATTGATCGGATTCGGAGTCCAGGAGGACAGTACTTTCAAGCACATGTACTCTCAACGTAAAACTTCTGCAATCATGTGAACGTATATTTAGAACTGTTGTCCACGTTTCTTCCTCCCTGTGGTCCAGTTGCCTTTGCGTCCAATACTGCACAGTGGGCTCGGCCAAGTAAAGATGAGTAGTAAATATACTTTAACTAAACTCTCACCGGGATGCTGACAAGATCTGGCTGTGTATGTAGGGGGAAGTCGTCTACTACTGGACACTTAAGGTTTTTAAGCAATAACTTCAAAAATAGATTTTTGTAAACATTGGTTCCTCTACTGATTTGAAGAGTATCAATATTATGATCACTTAACTATATTAGAAAAAAAATTAATTTACAACACATTCATGCGGTAAAAGAAATCATTTCATGTTAATTTTCACTCATTTCCAAAAGTGTTGTCTATGGCCGGACACTACGAATTACTTCACCAAAGTTGTCACCAATGGCACAAAAACGTAGCAAAATGACTGAATTCACTTGCACAGGTCTTGTGAATATATGTTTTCCAATACCGAACGTTCTATGAAGCCAGTCATAAAAGTTTTTTTTGACGAACCAGAATGAAACATTTGTTTCGAAAAAACAAGAGAAAAATTGTCTATGACCGGACAGCAAAATCTTAAGTTTCTCAGAGGACCAAAATAGTTTCGTTATTGAACCCTTATCTTCTGCTAACCATTTGGGGGTGCTATAGAGATGAAAAAATGAAAGTTTCAAGTTAAAAACATCTATCATTTTGAATATTTTCTTGTCCGGTCACAGACAACAATTTGATGTCCGGTCATAGAGAAATCGCACTTTTTTCATTTTCCTAATATTTCGTTTGAACTTCCGTTTAGTTATCTTATATCTACTGTGGTCGAAAGATAACCAATCAACGATGTCGTTCATGTGCAGTTCAAATTTTACAAGCCGAAAAAACTGACCTCAATACAAATGCAAAGTTTAGGCGATCCTCTCCGTACTACTAGGCAAAAGCTTTAGATGCCTATCATTGGTTTACCTTTTCAGATTGGATTACCATATTTCTAACACCATATCAGGCTACCATTTACTTTATTTTCATGGCGTTTAAACATTATTAGGATATTGTGTTTTCGAAAAATCTATGTTGTCCGGCCATAGGCGATGTCCGGCCATAGACGACTTCCCCCTATAATAAGCATAGGCAGTTTTCAGAATATGGAAAAAGAATCTGAAGATTTGATATTTAATATCAAATACGTATCATCATATGAAGAGTTTTATAACATCACAAACTAAAAATAGCTCTAAGATGATGAATTTGTTTAAAAAAGTTTTTACTACATACAATAAGTTATTTGATTTATTTCTTTCTATAAATGAAAACCTTGTCCCGATAACTTCACATAAACTATTTATTTGACTTAATCACTAAAGGTTCAATGACCATCATCAACATTTCAATACTTCCACAAAATCTCAGCGACTTCATTTTCCATCCTTTTCAACCGCCTCTCGCTCAACCCCGGTCGTCGTCGCATCTCCAGTTCCAGCCGTCCAACCGCATCCCACTTCCGGTGGCCGAGTTTCTCCTCGGGGCCCAAAGACTTCCGCCATGGTTTCAAATTTTTCACATACGCGTCCACCCAATTACGACGTGGCTTCGGCTTCAACCGTTTGCGGTTAGGTTGGGTCCTTGGTTGAGGTTTCTTCACTCGAAGTGGAGCACTCCTGGTTCCGTACCGGAATATTCTTGGGTGTAAGCCTAGCTGCTTGAGGCGTTCCTTGACGTTGATTTCGATTATGGTGTTCAGGGACATGTCTGTGGTGAGGTCATTTTTAAAGTGAGTTTAACTCTTGGAGAGAATTGGAAATTTTGTTGAAAGGACTTACCATTGCAACGTTTGATCGGATTTGCAATTGCAAAACTGCAAATTGCCAGCAGGATCACAACCAAGAACTTGAGCAACATTTTCGAACTGAACCTTTTGAACGTAATCAGAAAACTGAAATTTTTCTTGGTCGAAACATTGAATGAACCCCAGAAAGGTCAGGTAAGAGAATGGCAATTGCCAAACGGAAGGAACGGATGAAGAAAGTAAAACGCAGAGACAATTTCGGTCAATTACGAAACCCTTTTGTCGTAAATTTATCTATTTACAAATAAAACTATGGGGAAGGAATGCGCAATTCCTAAGCGATACTGGTGGTGCAATTAGCTTAGACTTTGTGATGTTTCAGGAATTTTCCCGGATTGCTTTACAACCCCGTTGTTGTTGGTGGATCTTCGTTGTTCCTGGTGGTTAAGCCTTTTGGCTTCTTCCACCATCAGGGGCCAGAGCTCTTCGAATATTTCCTCCAGCACTGTGTATTCAGCTGCCGAAACGTGGCCCAGGCGTAGTTGCTCAACTACATGCGGAACCAGCTGCAGTAAATCGGAATTGCGTACCTCTACCTGGATTGCGCTGAGACTGTTTTCTTCTTCGTTGTCGATCGATTCGGATTGGCCTGGAAAGTTGAGGGATAAACGTTTTTAGGGTGGGATTCGTCCAATTGGAATGTATTTATTGCATTTTTTCTAAAATTATTTTTAAATAAGTCTTTATGGTTTAAGTAGGGTTAAAATTGAGTCGATTAACGTGTGGTTAATCGGAAAGAACTTCTTCGATGTTTTGATCTTCTAAAGGCCTCTCGTCAGTGCTAACTCTAGCCACCTCCAGAGGTTCCGTTTCATCGGTAACCTCTTCAGGAAACGGCTGCAAATTTCCGCGTGTTTTATCGTCTGTCAACTCAACCGAACTTTTTTTCGTCGCTTCCTGAGTTTCATTCAAGGATTGAGAAGGAATTTCTGGTTTGTCCAAGACAACTTCATCCAAAGCATTCTTCTGTTCTACTACATCGGAAGTTCGTTCGTTATCAGTGGTTTCACTCTCTTCCCCAGTCGCTTCATTCTTCAATTTAAACTCAGGTTCTTCAACACTGATCTCTTCTGCTTCTTTGATTTCGACATCATCATCTATTTGCAGTTCTTGCTCGTCCACCGTTTCTACAACTGCAGCTGAATTGTTTTCATCTTCTATAATAAGTGACTCGTCTTCAGGAATCTTGCGAGCTTCAACTCCCACTCCATAATTCCTCTCAAAGTATCCATCTTCTGTCACCGCTTCTTCATCCTGTTTCCACATTTCCAAGACCTCAATCGTCCGTGCACTCGCTTCGTCATCCTTCTCTCTCAGAATGTCCTGAAGAGCCGACAAAATAGCGACTCGCCCAGCACTCTTAACCAACTTTTCATCGATCTCGCGACTTTCTCCCGGCTGCAACTGGGCAGCCATCCGATCCAAATCTTCAGCGGAAACACTCGAGCGCGCCTGCTCACCGTGAGATTCCTGTACCAAATCCAGCACTTTGCCGACCTCATCGACCACGTAGCGTCGAACGTCTTCATCAACGGTGAAAGCTGAATTTTGGGGCGGGGGAAAGGAATTGTACCAACTAGAAATTCTACAATTTAAAAATGGTGAAAAATGTCTTACCTGTTTCGGTGGGTTTCGAAACCTGCTCATACTGCTCATCGGGATCGATTTCTAAGCCGATTTTCGGTGCGTCTGTGAAGAAATTTAAAAAATAAAAGTCTATTTAGTTTTTTTTTTAATGTGTGTTTCGGCTTATCTGTATGTATGATTGAATATGCTTCCATTTCACAGAAAAAACCTAAGAATATTACTCATTTTCTGATGATTTTTTTTAAATATATTCAATAACTGAAGAATAATCGAGATGCTGTCTGTTTTTAGTCGCTAAGTTTTGGTAGAAATTGGAACGATTAAATCCAATAAAATTCAACACTGCTGGAAGATGGAACAAAAAGAGAAGAAAATTTTTCTAACCAAATTTGAGCGATAAGTGAATGTATGCTTTGATAAAAACTTTCGTTAATTTTTTTTTATTTTAAAATTCAACTTTTGTCTAAAGAGTGTATAATTATTAATGTTTTCTTCAAAAACGCGCTATCTAAGAAATCAATAATCCAAAACTTATGTTTTTTGGTTTATTTTTTAATTTCGTGCAGCTAAATGTTATTTTTGTGTCATTTTTTATTAAAAGTTCAATTTTTGTTTAATTTTTGTATAATTTCAGTATTTATTTGTAATTTTAATGATATTTTTGTGTGAGTTTTGTAAAATTTTTGTGTAGTTTTTCTGTTTTTTTTACATTTTTGTGAAATTTTATGCAATTTATGTTTTATTCTTGTGAATTTTTTGTGTAATTTTTGTGTTATATTCGTGTTATTTTTGTTATATTTTTATGCAATTTTTGTGTTTTTTGTGTAATTTTCGTGTAATTTTTTTTTAATTTTTGTGTACTTTTTGTGTTATTCTTGTGTTATTTTCCTGTAATTTCTGTAATCCTTTTCTTTTTGTGTCATTATTGTGAAACTTGTGTAATTATTGTGAAGTTTTTGTGATTTTTTGTGTTATTTTAGAGAAATTTTTGAAAAATTTTTGTGCAATTTATGTGTAATTTTATAATCACTAATCACCGTATTTTATGTTTGTTACTTTAATTTATCAGCCTTATCGAGGAAAAGTGATGTCCTTATTAGTAGGGACATCTAAAGATTATGAAATTTTTGTAGATGGAAGTTGGCTCGTGAGGAACAAAAAATTGATATGTGATGTTAATTCTTCTAAATAAATTTTACCCGCTCATCTTCACCATCTTTCACTTCATCTAACCTTCTATCCATCTATAAAAATTTTATAATCTTTAGATGTCCCTACTAAAAAGGACATCACTTTTCACCGATAAGGCCTATAAATTAAAAGTTACAAAACATTTTTGTGTTATTGAAGAGAAATTTTTGTGTTATTTTGGTTTTATGTTCATGTCATTCTTGTGAAATTTTCGTGTGTAAGTATTGTGAAATTTATGTGTTATTTTGTGTTATTTTTGTGTGATTTTTGTGTGATTTTTGTGTGATTTTTGTGTGATTTTCTGTGTTAATTTAATTTTATTTTTGTGTAATCTGTTTTACATCATGTGTATTTAAGTGAAGTTTTTATGTTAATCATGAGTAATTTTTGTGTTATTTTCGTGTTAGTTATGTGTCATTTTTATGCAGTTTTTGTGTAATTTTTGTGTAATTTTTGTATAATTTTTGTGTAATTTTTTGTGTAATTTTTGTGTATTTTTTGTGAAATTTTTGTTAAATTGTAGGGTGTTTTTTGCAAATTTTTTTGTGATTATTGTGTTATTTTTAATTTGTGTTCTTTTTGTGTCATATTTGTGTAATTTTTGTGTTTTTTTTATCATAGTTTTGTGTAAATTTGTGTGATTTTTGTTGATTTTTTTTTGTAATTTTCGTGTAATTTCTCTAATTTTATTAGTTTTTGTGAATATTTTGTGTAGTTTTTGTGTAACTTTTCTGTATTTTTTGTGAAATTTTCATGAAATTGTTATGTTATTTTTAAGAAATTGTTGTGTAATTTTTGTGTTATTTTCGTGGAATTTTTGTAAAATTTGTGTGTAATTTTTGTGAAATTTTTGTGTTATTCTGTTTAATTGTTTTTTTTTGTGTAATTTATTGTGTAACTTTTATGTTATTTTTTTATAATCTGTTGTAAATTTTGTGTAATTAAGTGAAAATTTTGTGTCATTCTTGTGTAATTTTTGTGTTATTTTCGTGGTAGTTTTTTGATATTTTTTTGTAATTTTTGTGAAATTCTAGTACAATTTTTGTGAAGTTTTGTAAAAATGTTTTCTTCTTTTCGTGAACGCTTTGTGTATTTTTTGTGTAATTTTTGTGTAATTTTTGTGTATTTTTTTTTTTGGAATTTTTTATGAAATTTTTGTGTTACTTTGTTTTTATTTTTGTGTCATTTTTGTTAAAAAATTTTGAAATTTTTGTGTAATTTATGTGTAAATTTTGTGTAACTTTTGTGTTATTACACAAAATTTTTTGTGTTATTTTCGTGTTTTTTCGTGTTAGTGTATTTTAATTTTTTTGTATTTTTTTTAAATTTTTTGTGTTTTTTTTTTTGTTAATATTTGTGTCATTTTTGTGTAATTTCTGTGATATTTTTGGGTTTTTTTTTTCGCGTAAGTTTTGTGTAGTATTTGTGTAATTTATGTGTAATTGCGGTGAAATTACTGTGTTATTTTCATATAATTTTTGTGTAATTTTTTGTGTAATCTTTTTGTGATTTTTGTGTAACTTTTTGTACATTTTGTATATTTAAGTGAATTTTTTGTGTAATTCATGTGTAATTTTTGTGTTATTTTTGAGTTTTTTCTTGTTTGTTTTGTGTTAATTTTGCGTAATTATTATGAATTTTTTGTGGAATTTTTATGTAATTTTTGAATTATTCTTGTGTACTTTCTGTGTCTTTATTGTGTAGTTTTTATGTAATTTTTGTGTTATTTTTGTTGAATTCTTATATTTACGTGTAATTTTTGTGTATTTTCTGTCATAGTTTTTTGTTATTTTTGAAGAGTTTTTATATGAATTTTGTTTAATTTTTGTGAAATTTTCGTGTTTTTTAAAATTTTTGGGTGATCTGTTTTACATTTTGTGTATTTAAGTGAAATTTTTATGTTATTCATGTGTAATTTTTGTGTTGTTTATGTGTTATTGTTATATAATTTTTGTGTAATTTTTGTTTAATTTTTGTTCAATTTTTGTTTAATTTTTGTATAATTTATTGTGTAATTTTTTGTGTTATTTTTGTGAATTTTTTGTAAAATTTGAGTGATTTTTTTGCGAAACTTTTGTGATAATTTCGTGAAATTTTTCTGAAATTTTTGTGTTAATTTTTTGTGTTCTTTTTGTGTAATTTTTGTGTTTTTTATGATAGTTTTGTGTAAATTTGTATAATTTTTGCGGATTTTTTTGTTATTTTCGTGTAATTTCTATAATTTTATTAATTTTTGTGTAGTTTTTGTGTAATTTTTCTGTAATTTTTGTGAAATTTCCTTGAAATTTTTATGTTATTTTCGAGAAATTTTTGGGTAATTCTTGTGTTATTTTCGAAATTTTCATATAATTGTTATGTTTTTTTCGAGAAATTTTTGTATTATTCTTGTGTTATATTCTTGGATTTTTTGTGAAATTTGTGTGTAATTCTGTGTAATTGTTTTGTTATTTTTGTGTAATTTATTGTGTAACTTTAATGTTGTTTTTTTTATAATTTGTTGTTCATTTTGTGTATTTAAGTGAAATTTTTGAGTTATTTTTGTGTAATTTTTGTGTGTTTTTTCGTGGTAGTTTTTCTGTTATTTTTTTGTAATTTTGAAATTTTTTGTGAATTTTTTTGTGTAATTTTTCTGGAACTTTAGTAAAATTTTTTTGAAGTTTTTGTAAAAATTTTGTCTTCTTTTCGTGAACGTTTTGTGTAATTTTGGTGTAATATTGGTTTTATTTTTGATTATTTTATTTTGAATTTCTTGTGAAATTTTTGTGTTGCTTTGTTATTTTTTTTTGTGTCATTTTTGTATAATTTTTGTGTAATTTTTGTGAAATTTTTGTGTAGTTTATGTGTAATTTTCGTGTAATTTTTGTGTATTTTTTGTAATTTTCACGTGTCAGTTTATTGTAATTTTTGTGTATTTTTTTTTTTAATTTTTGTGTAATTTTTTTTAAATTTTTGTGTCATTTTTGTGTTATTTCTGTGTTATTTTTGTATTTTTCGCGTAAGTTTTGTGTAGTGAAATGTAAGTGCTGTGAAGTTATTGTGTCATTTTCTTGTAGTTTTTGCGTAACTTTGTGTTATTTTTTTTTGTTATGTTTGTTTAACTTTTTGTACATTTAGTTTATTTGAGTGAATTTTTTGTGTTATTCATATGTTTAATTTTTGTGTAATTTTTTAGTTTTCTCGTGTTAGTTTTGTGTTTTTTTTTTTTTTTTTTTTATTTTTTTTTTTAAATATGTCTTTATTTGTACCAATTCATCATTACATTTATATTACATTATTACATTAAATTAGGTGTTCAGTTCAATGATGAACTGTCCAGAGCCCTATAGTTTATTAATCACTATAATTTATTTATTTGAATTAATTTTGCTGAGTGCAATCAAGTATTTTTATGTAGGAGAACATCCTGTAATGTCAAAAAATATTTTAAACTTACTACTAAAAACTAAAACTATCCTAAATTAAAACTAATTATAGAGAGAACGAATCTCTGCGATGGAAGACTGCATCGATTTGCCTCTGAAGTTGGAGATGATTTTGTTGGCCATCTCTTCGATCGATTCAATGCCCGCAATCCGATGAAGATCTTCGGTGCTGTGCCAAGGTGGAAGCCGCAAAATCATTTTCAGAACCTTGTTCTGAATCCTCTGGATGGCTTTCTTCCTCGTCGCGCAGCAGCTAGACCAAATCGGAACTGCATACATGATCGCTGGTCGGAAAACTTGTTTGTAGATGAGCATCTTATTTCGCAGACACAACCGGGATTTCCTGTTGATGAGAGAATAAAGAGATTTAGTGTATTTATTACATTTAGATTGAATATCTTCAATGTGATTTTTAAAAGTAAGATTCCGATCAAGTGTGAGTCCCAAGTACTTCACGTGATCAGACCATTCTAATGAAACCCCATTAAAAGTTATGGAATGATTTTCATTAGGTTTTAAAAATTGAGCTCTTGGCTTATGGGGAAATAAAATAAGTTGAGTTTTGGAAGCGTTAGGAGAAATTTTCCACATTTTCAAGTAATTCAAAAAGGAATTTAAATTTTGTTGCAATCTACTGCGTACCACCCGTAAATTTCGACCTTTGGCTGAAAGCAAAGTATCATCAGCAAATAATCTTCTACCTTTTCCTTCTGGTACATCAGGAAGATCAGAAGTAAAAATATTGTATAAGATTGGCCCAAGTATACTGCCCTGAGGGACCCCAGCTCTAATGGGTGTCCTTTCAGAGCATGAATTTTGATAGCTTACTTGTAAGGTTCGGCTAGTCAAATAATTTTGAATAATTTTGGTGAGATATACAGGAAAATCAAATCGAGCTAATTTAGCTACTAAACCTTTGTGCCAAACACTGTCAAAAGCTTTTTCAATATCTAGAAGAGCAACACCAGTTGAATAACCTTCAGATTTGCTAGCGTTAATCATATTAGTTACACTCAAAAGTTGATGTGTAGTAGAATGTCCATGACGAAAACCAAATTGTTCATCAGGGAAAATAGAATTCTGATTAATGTGAATCATCATTCTATTCAAAATAACTCTCTCAAATAGTTTACTTAAAGAAGGAAGCAAACTAATTGGTCGATAACTTGAAGGCTCTGAAGCACTTTTTCCAGGTTTCAAAATTGGAGTTACTTTGGCATTTTTCCATTTATTGGGAAAATAAGCACAGTGAAAACATTTATTGAAGATTTTAACTAAAAAATTTAAAGTGCTTTCAGGCAACTTTTTAATAAGAATATAGAAAATCCCATCTTCCCCCGGAGCTTTCATATTTTTAAATTTTTTTAAAATCAATTTAAGTTCATCAATATTTGTCTCACAGGAACTTTCAAATACATTTTGCTTAGAAAAAATATCATCAAATTCAAGGGAAATTTGAGCATCAATTGGACTAACAACGTTTAAATTAAAATCATGAGCAGACTCAAACTGTTGGGCTAATTTTTGAGCTTTTTCTGCGTTAGTTAAAAGAAGTTTATCCCCATCTTTCAAAGTAGGAATTGGCTTCTGGGGCTTTTTCAGAATTTTAGTTAATTTCCAAAACGGCTTTGAGTAGGGTTTTATGTCCTCTACTGCTTTAGCAAAATTTTCATTACGGATGAAATTTAAACGACGTTTGATCTCTTTTTGAAGGTCGCAATAAATAAATTTCAAATAAGGATCCCTAGTACGTTGATATTGGCGTCGACGAATGTTTTTCAGTCGTATCAAAAACTGAAGATCATCATCAATTAAAGGTTGATTAAATTTATGTTTAACTTTGGGTATTGAAGCGGCTTTAGCATTGACTATTGAAGTTGTCAAATTTTCTACAGCCAAATCAATATCTTCAATTGAATTCAGTGGAACGTTTACATCCAAATTACGTTCAATAAAATTCCTATATCGCTCCCAGTCAGCTTTTTGAAAGTTAAAAGTTGATTTTAAAGGGTTTTCAATGGGACTTTGGGATAAAGAAAAAGTTACTGGAAGGTGGTCTGAATCGAGGTCCGCATGAGTAACTATTTGACTACAATGCTCGCCTAAATCCGTTAGAACCAAATCAATTGTGGAAGGATTTCTAATCGAAGAGAAACAAGTATGCCCATTAGGATATTCAACAGTATAATAACCTGCAGAGCAGTCATTGAATAAAATATTCCCATTAGAATTTGATGAAATATTATTCCAAGATCGGTGTTTTGCATTAAAGTCACCAATAATAAAAAATTTAGATTTATTTCTGGTGAGTTTTTGTAAATCTCCCTTCAAAAAATTTTTCTGCTCACCGCTGCATTGAAAAGGCAAATATGCGGCAATAATTATAATTTTCCCCATAGACGTTTCTAATTCAATTCCAATTGTTTCTAAGACTTTGGTATTGAAAGAAGGAAGAAGTCTAAATTTGAGACGACTATTGATGACAATAGCTACACCCCCACCTTGTCGATCAAGTCGATCATTTCGCAAAATTTTAAAGAAAGCATTGCTTTTCAAGTTATTGTCCGGCTTTAAAAAAGTTTCAGTGATGGCAGCAATATGTATGTTTTGAGTTTTCAAAAATAAAAAGAATTCATCTTGGTTAGCCAGCAAAGATCTAGCATTCCAATTCATAATATTTAAACATCTATTTGGATCCATGAGGGAATCGTAAAGTCATAATAATTTTGTTAGCATAATTAAAAGAAGTTTGGAAAGCTTCAAACATTGAATTTGCTTTCAACATAAGTTGCATCATTTCCATTAAATTTTGATGCAAAAATTTTAATTTTTCCTCAGTAATCTCACCCAAATCAACAAAATTGTTAGGATCAGAAAATGAAGGAGAAGAACAAGTATTTGAATTTCGGGGATTTTCCCAAGCCTTCGCATGAACGTTGAGACTTGGTTTTTTCCCATTTTTATTAGTTAAACCTGAAGAGGGAAACCCATTTTCAACCACCTCTGAGAACGATAAACAACGAGTCTGTGGCGCAGAATCAGCACAGGTAACATTAAAAACACTTCGGGTATTACCCAGCCGTGATTCCAATGTAGGCCGAGGATGACCGCGAACAGGCAGGTTGTTTGCCGGCCCGACGTGTGAAGACGAAAAAGAGGAAGGAGGAGAAGAAACTTTTCTGGAAACTTTGGGATTTTTCCTAGAAGCAATAATTTTTGCCCTGATGGGACAGTCTAGCGAATTCGAGGAATGATTACCTGCGCAATTTGCACACTTGAAAAATTCTGTTTGTGGCTTATCACCACCAAAAAGGCATTTAGATTTATCATGATCGAATGAGCCGCAAAGCATGCATCTGGCATTCATTCTACAATTTTTAGTGCCGTGACAAAAAGCTTGACAACGACGACATTGCGTAATATTTTGAAGGAAATTGGTTGAAGATTTTCGAAAAGGTTCGAATTTGACTCGACAATGAAACATAAGACGAGCCTTTTCAAGAATTTGCAAATTATTAACTTGATCCTTTTTAAAATGGATCAAATAAAGCTCAGGAGCAAAACCAACACTACTGATATTATTCGTGTTGGTTCTTTTCCTCATTTGAATTACTTGAATCGGAGAAAAACCTAACAAAGAATTTAATTCAGTTGTGATCTCATCCGGTGTCTGATCGCCGGTGAGACCACGAAGTACAACTTTAAAAGGACGATCACTTCTTGTGTCGTAAGTAAAAAATTGATGTTTTTTATTATTCAAATAATTTAAAATTTTTTGAAAATCATTAAAAGATTCCGCCAAAATACGAGCAGTTCCCCTTCGACCGATCTGAAAAGAAATCTTCACATCCTTGACGGAAGTGACGATTTCTTTTCGAAAGGCATTGAAGTCAGGAATCGTGACCGTAATTGGTGGAACCTTTTCATTTTTAAGAGTATAAGAAGAAGAAGGTTTCTTAGTACTCTTATCAGAATTAAATATGAATATTTCCTCATCACCGATGTTATGAAGGACATCGAATGAATTGGAAATTTCAACTTTTTTGGGCGATGGACCTGAATTAGTTTCGGCAATTCGCTTTCTACCAGCTCTTGAGCCGGCCGATGACTTCCCCATGCTGGAAAGAAAAGAGAAAATATGAATAAAAGAAAATGAAAATAATTTTAGCACTGAAAAGTGCTGATGGAAAAACAGGTAAGGAAAAAATAAATAATGTAAAAATGTTCCTGCAGGTACACAGCAACGATACGATGCTCCGGCGTACGTGTTGACGGCTCAACGGTACAGATGGAAGTGATTAGTTTTGTGTTAAATTTGCGTAATTTTTGTGGATTCTTTTGTGGAATTTTCAAATGATTTTTGAATTGTTCTTGTGTAATTTTTGTGAAGTTTTTGTGTTATTTCCGTTGCATTCTTATATTTACGTGCAATTTTTGTGTTATTTCTGTTATTTTTTGTGCATTTTGTTCAATCTTTGTGAAATTTTTGTGTTCTTTGAAAATTTTGGAAACCATTTTCGTGTTAATTTTCTGTAATTTATGTGTTATTTTTGTGTTATATTTGTTTAATTTTTGTGTAATTATTTTGTTTTTTGTGTAATTTTTGTGCAATTATTGTCTCATTTTCTTTTAAATTTTGTGTCATTTTAATGTTTTTTTTTTGTGTGTTATTTATGTGTAATTTTTGTGTTTTTTTGTTTTATTTTTGTCTCATCATTGTGTTAATTTCAAGTAATTTTTGTCTTATTTATTTAATAGTTTTCTGTTATTTTTTTATTTTTGTGTAAATTTTTCGTAGTTTTTGTGTTAGTTTTTAAATATTTTTTGGTTTTTTTCTGTTAAGGTCTTGTGTTATTTTTGTTTATTTTTGGTGTTTTTTGTGTTATTTTTGTGTACTTTTTGTTGTATATTTGTGAAATTTTTGTGTTATTTATGTATTTTTTGTGTATTTTTTGTGTTTTTTAAAGTTAATTTTGTGTAATTATTGTGTTATTTAGGTATTATTATTGTGTTATTTTTGTTATTTTTGTGTTATTTTCGTTCAGGTATTGTGTATTTTTTGTGTTATTCTTGCGTAATTTTTGTGTGTATTTGTGTTATTTTTGTGTAACTTTTGTGATTTGTTTTGTGCTATATTTCTTTTGAAATTTTTGAGAAATATTTGTGACATTTTTGTCATTTTACTGTTTTTTTAGGTTTTTCAAAATTTTAAATTTTTTATAATTTCAAAAAAAAGTTTTTATTTATTTAAATTAACTTATAAGAATTCTAAATTTTTTTAAATTTTCTCTTTTTATAGTGTTATTATCGTGGTATTTTTGTAGTATTTTTGCGTATTTTTCGGTATATTTTTTGGAATATTTGTTTCAATTAATTGTTATTTTTTGTGATATTTAATAATTAATTTTTTTTTTAATTTTAAATAGTTTTATTGTGGTAATTGGGTTATTCTTATGTAGTTTTAATATTATTCATGTGAAGTTTTGTCACTTTTGTCATTTGTGTCATTTTTGTCATTTTTGTCATTTTTGTCATTTTTGTCATTTTTGTGATTTTTGTAATTTTTGTAATTTTTGTCATTTTTGTCATTTTTGTCATTTTTGTCATTTTTGTCATTTTTGTCATTTTTGTCATTTTTGTCATTTTTGTCATTTTTGTCATTTTTGTCATTTTTGTCATTTTTGTCATTTTTGTCATTTTTGTCATTTTTGTCATTTTTGTCATTTTTGTCATTTTCGTCATTTTTGTCATTTTTGTCATTTTTGTCATTTTTGTCATTTTTGTCATTTTTGTCATTTTTGTCATTTTTGTCATTTTTGTCATTTTTGTCATTTTTGTCATTTTTGTCATTTTTGTCATTTTTGTCATTTTTGTCATTTTTGTCATTTTTGTCATTTTTGTCATTTTTGTCATTTTTGTCATTTTTGTCATTTTTGTCATTTTTGTCATTTTTGTCATTTTTGTCATTTTTGTCATTTTTGTCATTTTTGTCATTTTTGTCATTTTTGTCATTTTTGTCATTTTTGTCATTTTTGTCATTTTTGTCATTTTTGTCATTTTTGTCATTTTTGTCATTTTTGTCATTTTTGTCATTTTTGTCATTTTTGTCATTTTTGTCATTTTTGTCATTTTTGTCATTTTTGTCATTTTTGTCATTTTTGTCATTTTTGTCATTTTTGTCATTTTTGTCATTTTTGTCATTTTTGTCATTTTTGTCATTTTTGTCATTTTTGTCATTTTTGTCATTTTTGTCATTTTTGTCATTTTTGTCATTTTTGTCATTTTTGTCATTTTTGTCATTTTTGTCATTTTTGTCATTTTTGTCATTTTTGTCATTTTTGTCATTTTTGTCATTTTTGTCATTTTTGTCATTTTTGTCATTTTTGTCATTTTTGTCATTTTTGTCATTTTTGTCATTTTTGTCATTTTTGTCATTTTTGTCATTTTTGTCATTTTTGTCATTTTTGTCATTTTTGTCATTTTTGTCATTTTTGTCATTTTTGTCATTTTTGTCATTTTTGTCATTTTTGTCATTTTTGTCATTTTTGTCATTTTTGTCATTTTTGTCATTTTTGTCATTTTTGTCATTTTTGTCATTTTTGTCATTTTTGTCATTTTTGTCATTTTTGTCATTTTTGTCATTTTTGTCATTTTTGACATTTTTGTCATTTTTGTCATTTTTGTCATTTTTGTCATTTTTGTCATTTTTGTCATTTTTGTCATTTTTGTCATTTTTGTCATTTTTGTCATTTTTGTCATTTTTGTCATTTTTGTCATTTTTGTCATTTTTGTCATTTTTGTCATTTTTGTCATTTTTGTCATTTTTGTCATTTTTGTCATTTTTGTCATTTTTGTCATTTTTGTCATTTTTGTCATTTTTGTCATTTTTGTCATTTTTGTCATTTTCGTAATTTTTCATTGTTGTTCATTTGGTTTATTAAATTTAATTATAGTTGATTTGACCTTGCATTTCGTTTAGTTGTATTTTGTTGAATTATACTGATTTAAATTTTCCCAATAAATGTTTTCAACTTACGATTTCTATCCAATTCTTCAAGGTCGTCTGACTTTGCTTCAACGTTGTCGTCACCGGTTTCGTTGCCGGCTTCGTCTTCACTTTCCCAGAGAGGAACACTCTCTGTTGAGGCTTCATCAATATCCTCGGCGTCCTGTTCCTCCACTTCTTCACTTAGATTGTTCAGCAGCAGTTCAGCTTCCAGCTCGTCGATCACTTCTTCCTGGTCCGGTAGATCGACAAGCGGCTCGCCATCTTGTTCCTTCGGCTCGATCCACTCTGCCGGTTGACTGACGTCGATGGGTTCAGGAAGCTTTTCCGATTCGAAAATTACCTCTGGTTCGTTGTAGTGCTCTGGAAAGCTGCCAGGGTTATCTAAGATTTGTTGCAGCTGGACGATCGATTCGGTTTCTTTCGCTTCAACCATGTCGGGCTGTTCTGTGATTTGTTGTAGGATGGTAGGTAAAGTTTCGGTTTCGGCCCAAACTTCTTGTTTACTTTCTGGTACGAGTTTCTCTGGTTCTAATAATCCTTCTAGAATGACAATTGGAGTGGTTGCAGACACAGGGGTCTGAGAAATTGAGATGGTTTCTTCAGCGTTTTCAACAACGGTTACAAGTTCTGGTTCTTCGCGGTTTTCAACTTCAGATATCTCTTGGTGTTCTAGATCATCGGTGTCCGATTCGTTGTTTTCGTAATATTCTGGCTTGAATTCAAAACTATCAGACTTTTCTTCGGATTCTATTTCGTGAAGCTCACTCGTGGCTTCTGTTTCTCCCTGGTTCGCATCAGTATCACCTTCAATAGTTTTCGCTACAATAACTGAATCTTCTTCAACAACTACTGTAACATTGTCTGGAACAGATTTCACCTCCAAAGTACCGTTCGAATCGTGTCTGATGTCAATGACACCAGGCTTTATTTCATTTGATTGGTTGTCTTCGCTGGAATCGTCAATAACTACCCAGAACTCTTCGACCTTTCCATCATCCACAGGTTCATCGTCCTCTTCGACAATGTCATAGTTTTCATCGAAATCATTGATCGGCTTCTGTCCTTGCTTTCCGAAAATAATCGCCAAAATGTCCTGAATCGTCCAGGGCTTCTCCGTAGTCCACTTCAACGAATCCAACTCCTCCAAGATGTTCAGCTCTTTCTGAATCACCTCAACGGTAACTCCTTCGACGTTTTTCTTCAACTGTTTCAACTTCTCTCGGAAATCTTCGTCCGCATAGTTGTCCACCTCGATCACATCCAGCACCCGATGCAAGGCTGGTATCAGTTGTCGATAGTCATTTACAAATCGTCCCTTATCCAACAAATTCCAGGGTTCCAAACGGTCGTAAGCATGCGACCCAAGAATGGCCACTTCGTCGAAGCCTTCGACCTCATGCAAAAGGTCTCGCAGCTGCTGCTCGAAGTAGTCATCCTTGAGCTGTTCGACCAGTTCGTCCAGCTTCGTTCGACGAGGGGCTGCCCGACGATAGAGGGTTATCATTTGGATGAGATAGTAGAGTTCGAGTAGCTGTTGGGCTTCATCCCTGGATAGGGGGTTTTGGGTAGCGGCCAAGAATGGTGCCGGAGTGTACCATTGACCCGAGGGAGGACGTGCTGGTCGACCCAGATGGGAAATGAAGCGGTTGTAGTTGTAGTTCAAGTGATTGTTGTTCAGGTGCTCTGAAATTGGAAAGTGATTTTTTAATGTAGTTCAATCCGATCTGAATGCAAAACTGTTTAACCCTTTAATGCATGACTGTATAAAAATGAAAACTGCAATAATTGTGTAAGTAAAATAATAACATTTTAATTCAAATAACACAGCTGAACATGTTTGAAGTCATTATTATGAGTCTTAAGATAGTTATGGCTCTTAAAAGTTCGAAAATAATTTTTGAAATTGTTGATTTGTTTTGATACGATTTTGCAAATTTCTTCCAAACATTGTTCATTAGGTGCAGAAAGATGTTTGTGATTGATTGAGATTAAAATAATTGTTTGAATTTCCCAAATTGAAGAAATGTTTGTTGTTTTCATCGACTTTTTTCGGCGAGCAATGAAACAAAATTACTTGCCAGTTGGTCCAAACGTTTCGAGCTACTTTTGGCTGTTCGCTCCTCTTCAGTGGACCTTAAATAGAATTTATTTTCAATACAATTTTCCATTTTACTAGATTATATAACTTACTTTATCTAGCGATCGTCTAACTACTGTTTGTTGTCTGTTGTTTGTTTTTGATGTTATGTTTACATTTATCTGTCACTGTTCTGATCTTGGGTAAAATGGAGTTGTAGGCTGATTTAAAATTGATTGAGTCTTTCTGTTTGTTTACAACGTCATTGTCTCCTCTTATTAAAATGTACAACACTTTAAATAATAATGCCAGCGGTTTTGGCGTAATGGTTGAAGCTCAAGTCTTCTACGCCAAGGTTCATGAGATCGAATCCCGGTCATGGCATATATAGTACACTTTCTGTGGTCTAGTGGTTTTAGCATTTGTAAGATGCTAGCCATTATAACTTCGAAAGATGTACGCTTTAGAGTTAAGGAAAGAAGATCTCTTCAAAGAAACATTAAGTTTCACTGAGATCCTATGTGTGTGTGCTCGTTTCTAAAAAAAAAAAATAATAGTAAAATCGAACAATCCAAAAGTTTAATTACAATTCCGTATTGTGCAGGTTTGGGTGAGAAGTTAGCCAAATATTTTAAACAGTACGACATCAATGTAGCTTTCAAATCCTTAAACAAAGTAAAGAACACAATTTTCACGAAAACCAAAGATAAAATACCAAAAGAAAAAACAACAAATGTGGTTTACAACATAAAATGTGGAGGTTGTGAAAAATCCTACATTGGTGAAACTAGTCAATTTTTACACAAAAGATTAGAACAACATAAGAATGATGTAAAAAACAAAAAAGTTGGAGGCACAGGACTTGCTCAACATAGCATAGAGTACGGTCATGCTTTCGATTTCAAAAACACCACTATTTTAGAAAAAGTCTCAAAGTACAATACTAGAATTTGTGCAGAAATGTTTCACATCAAAATAAGAGGAGACAATGACGTTGTAAACAAACAGAAAGATTCAATCAATTTTAAATCAGCCTACAACTCCATTTTACCCAAGATCAGAATACTGACAGATAAATGTAAACATAACATCGAAAACAAACAACAGACAACAAATAGTAGTTAGACGATCGCTAGATAAAGTAAGTTATATAATCTAGTAAAATGGAAGATTGTATTGAAAATAAATTCTATTTAAGGTCCACTGAAGAGTAGCGAACAGCCAAAAGTAGCTCGAAACGTTTGGACCAACTGGCAAGTAATTTTGTTTCATTGCTCGCCGAAAAAAGTCGATGAAAACAACAAACAATTCATCGCGGCGATTAAACCAGTTAATCAAAATTGAAGAAAAAACATCGACTTTCAAAACTATTTTTTCCAACAAAAAAAAATGACTTTTTCAATTTTTAGAATACTTCGAACTATTATCACAAAATACATCAATCAAAATACATAAAAATATCGTGATGAAAATACCATAGGCAAAATGTTTTTAATCTCAAAAAAAATTTTTTTTTGTAAAACTCAAAACTTTTCATGCATTTCCACTTGGATTTTTATAAGTGTTGTTTTAAATTAAGGGTTAAATTGAAATCCGAATTGAAAATGAACGAACAAATTTTTGATTTGTGTCAGTTGCTTCGGATCAAAAACATCCAATTGAAGAGCTTTAAATTAAACAGAAATAAGGAAATTAGTGGGTAATTGAAAGTTTATGTTCCACTGAATAGAATGTTTCAAACTTCACATTTTCCAGTTCGGTAATAAGAACAGGCAACAAACAAAACCGGAACCGTCCCAACAAGTTTGACTTCAATGAAAGATCACGCTTCCTACAAATGATTACACAGGGCAGCAAAATTCTCATTTTTCCCACTTGAAAAAAATATTTGAGCTAATTTTGACTTATTTTGGGGCTGTTATTACAAACATTCATTCGGTTTATTTCTAACGGCTCTTATATCAAAAATAACTTTTAAAAATTGTTAAAAAAACACTAAATGAATTTGTGCGCTATTTAAGCAAAACAGTAGAACATTACAAATATTTTTTATAACTCAACAATCAAGTTTCCCGAAGACCACGAGAAAAGTTGGCTTCTTGGAAATTATTGAATTTATAATTTTTAAATTTTCCCGAAACTGCAAACAACGATAATCTTGGCTAAATTTTAAAGAAGATAATTTAAATTAAATCTTCTTTGATATTTTGGAAACCATGAGTCAAATCATTTTGAACAAAATTGTTAAATGAGTAAAAATCTTCAGTATCAAATACTCTAAAAATTTCTTTATTGATTTAAAAAAAAAGTTGTAATGTTGTCTGTTAAAATTTCTTAAAATTGTATAATTGATTTTTTTTAAACAGCGCTGTATCTCTGAAACGAGAACATCTAGGCAAGTTTTTTTTTCAAGATTGAAGGTCAAGAAAATTACTAAAAAATAGCTTTTAGTTTTCATTTAGGTTTATGAGTTTACCGGTTATCCAAGATCGATTTTACTCAAAACTGACCAATTTAAAAAATTTCAACACGCCATATAACCAGAATTAGAGGTGATAGACCAAATTTGACAAATGTTTTTAATTCAGGACAACAAAATTTTCCAAAATTAGTTGTTCAAACATAGGAACTAAAAATGCATTTCTCCTGTGCTATTTTTTGAAGTTCCCATAATTATGTTGTAAATCACTTAAAAAAGGTTTTAAAAATAATACAGATCTTTGAGTAAGAATGCAAATCGACACATCGTTCTATAGAAAGAATTCGATTAATTCAAATTTTGAATTTCAGATATAAATATATTCGAAATGATAAAACGAAGTAATAAAAAAAAATTCAAAAACATAATTATTCTCGAATTTTGGGTTTGAAGCAAGCCTATATCAGCTTCCAAAACGGGATCAATATTCGATTTAAATTTAAGAGTTTTTCCATTCGTTGTTCATTTAAGAAATCGGACCTTCAACCCCCAAACAGATAAATCACCATCTTTCGCAGTTTATAGATATATAAGGCCGAACAGATCCTAGGCCGAATGGTCGTTTGGCCTAATGGACGCTAGGCCGATAAGGCATATTAACGCTTGTCTGCATGTTAGACCGAATGGTGATGAGGCCGATAGAAATTCGAATGCCTACTAGGCTGAATGGTCGTTAGGCTTAATGAGCTTTATGTCGAATGGTCATGAGGCCGAATGGTCGTAAGGCCGAATATTTGGACGAAGGGAGATTAGGCGGAATGGTCGTTATGTCGAGTGGTTGTTAGGCCAAACGGATATTAGGCCGAATGGATGTTAGACCGAACGGTCGTTCAACGAAGTTTGGCCGAGTGAACGTGAGCTCTAGATTAAAGCAATCTAATTATAAAGTGTATCTTATATCGTTTTCGTTTTTCTCCACTGGAGCGGGGCAAAATTTTCTCTGGATAAACAAACAGAATCGTCACCCCGGACGATGCAAATATACGTTTTCTATACTCACCCTTTGCTTACCCTCAACACTGACAATTTCTACGGGTTGCAACCGCCTGCTTGAGGTTCAAACCTCGGGCAACACTAGTGGACTTCTGAATTAATAAACGAACACAAAAACAGCAGTTAGGGCAAAACTCGTGGATAACTAGGTTGCCACTGCTAATAAACGAAAACACTATTAGCAATAAACGTTGCTGGTAGTTAGGATGCTTGCCTTGGATGAGATAGCGGAAAGGCGGAAAAGCAAGCAACGCGAAATTGTAAATATCATCACTAAGCACTGGCAATCGTGTTACACAGGAAGCCCAATCCAGTCAACTACGATAGCCAACCGTCTCGTGTGACTTGAACTTATTCTCATTCAAACGATACTTGCTTGCTCGTTCGTAGTAGCTGTTGACCAATCGGCCTAATATCCATACAGCCATTCGGCCGAACGTCCATTAAGCTTGGTGACCATCCAGCCAAATGACTATTGGACTTTACAACCATTCGGACTAATATCCATTCGGCCTACCATTCATTCAGGCAAGTGTTAAAGATGTTTATCCGCCTAGCGACCATTCGGCCTATAGACCACTTGACCTTGTGACCCTTCGACCTTATGACAATTCGGCCAAACATCCTTTCGGCTGTGTATTGATTCAACTTGACAGCTTTCGGCTGGCTTACCGTCGACCATATAACCCATTCGACTTAGTGGCCTATTCGGCATGATGATCCATTCGACCTAACGTCCATCGGCCGAATAACCTTCGGCCGAAAGTTCAAGCCTCGTTTTTGAGATAGAGTCTAATGAATAAATTCATTGTCCAAAATTTTAGGGCAGGATCGATAAAAATCTTGGAAAGTCCCATTGAGAAGATGTTCCGAACATTTTATACAGTTATATTTACTTGCTAAAAAATCCGAAAAAAACATCCCTTACTAAAACTACGGTTAGTCACATATTCCGTCTATTGAAATAAAAAATTGCTCTACAGTTCATGAAAGCTGAAGTTAAAAGCTTAACGATGGAACATCGAGAACAAGGTTCACATGTTTTTTTTTTTTCAAACTTTTGACCAACGAAAATTAAAATAAAAGGTCTTTAAAACGTAGTTTTTATTTCACCTCTTGTAAAAACTGTTTTATAGATGGAACAAATTGTTTTAAAAATAGGGCTACAAAATTCATGTTATTTCCAACATTTTGCAATCATTAGATTTTGGGGCCGTGGAGGATTGAATCTACTATAGTTTTAGTAAAGGATGTTTTTCGGATTTTTTATTTTGGAAGTTGAATTGCAAGGAAGCAAGTAAATATTTTTAACTGTATGAAATGTTCGGAACATTTTCTACTGTAATAAAAGAGTCTCTATTGATGTAAATATTTAAAAAAAATCAAAGCAGTGGAAACAATTTAGTAATTTTTTACTTCAGGAGTGTCAAATTGTTACTCAGATCTGATTAGGGAGTTTATTTTCTGGGCTTTGATGGAGCGTCCATAAACAAAGGTAATGATGCAAAATAAAAGATTCCATAAATCAATTAGGGGCCCCGAAGAAATTGTTTTGTTAAGATGCGTCTGAAAAAAGTTACAAGCATGGATTAAGGTTAATGATGAAAAAGTTGTCCACCGATAAAATAAACATAAAACTGTGGTTAACCCTTCATTTCATTATATTTTTCTTCAAAGTTGGAAATAATTAGTGCATCAAGAAAAAAAAACTAAAATAAACTACGATTTTTCACCTTTTCCATACATTAATCGTTGCAAACTTGTTACTTTATGAAACGAAGGGTTAAATCGTGCGCAAAATGGTAGACCCATATGTGGCTTGAAATTTTGTAAAATTTTTGAAAGGAATCGATACGAACTTCTAGCGGGTACTTGGAGGATCTTCTAAAAATTTTCATTAAATAGCCTTAATTAGGAACGAAAAGAAAAATTTAAGAAAATAAATATCTAGGAATACTACATTTGGCTGACGAACCAACATCGAAATCCATATATTCCTGGTTTTTTCTTCCACAAAATCAAAATTTATCACAAAATATGTTGTAAATTGACAGGAACTTCATTCCTGCTTTTTAAGAAATAAAAATTGTTTCAACAGAGCTGGTATTTAAACACAAGAGCGGATATAATACTCGTTTTAATTGTGTATCAAATTTGTTTATCAGTACATTTAGCAGGTCATTCCTGAAACTCTGTACTTCTTATTTTGAACTCTGTTGAAACATTTTCTATTCCTAAAAGAAGCACGAATGATGTTTTTATCAGTTTACAACATTTTTTGGGGTAAATTTTGATTTTATGAAAGAAAAAACCAGGAATACATGGATTTCGATGTGTTTTATTCGAACATCCGTGCAAAAAAAATTAAATCGTCTTCTGGGTGATAATTAACCTTATTTTCTACTCATCATCATTTTGATCGCGTTCATCGA
>NW_026598470.1:0-25000 GCF_029784155.1 Uranotaenia lowii | reverse complement strand
CTTAGAGATTCACTTAGAAGAATCGATCAATGACTGACTTTGAGCTCTTTAAAAACAGGTTTTCAAAATATTAATATTTAAAATATTTTCAATAGCGAAGTACAACCCTAACAAGAAAGTCTCCTTTCTTGTGCTTATGAAAAAATGTGTGTGATGACAAACAGGCATATTCAAGCCTTATTTCGGTCTTTTATTTGACTATGAAATTTAGAAATTTACAAAAACTAAGGGCATTTAAATATTCTTGGAAACACTGTTGAACATTTCTAAATATACCGTTTTCAAGGTTTTAAACTTGAATAAAAATAGGCAAAACCATAAAAGAATTAAATGTACTCAACATAGTAAATAATCATGATATGAACTGATGCTTAGGGTGCAATTGAGATAGAGAGAATTTTTACGATTTTTTGGAAGTTGAATTAAAAAGCAGCTGGAAGCTGAACAGAAGGTCATTTAGACTTATTTCGGAACTTTTCCCCCTTTCAAGCGATTTTGGTTGGAAGAATTTGGCTCAGTTCGTGTGTTTTTATTAATGGATTTTATTACTAAAGTTTTTAGCTTTTAAAAGATGAACTAGAGATTTAGGAAACGATTTAAAGATGGAAAAAATTAGAGATTATTGATTCTCAGATAGCTCTATTCTGTCAACAGCAAAATTCATAAAAGTCCTTAGCAAATATTTGAAAATTGTTACTTTTTCGCACAGTAAAACTTGAATAGCTTTGAAATAACTAGTTAAAGCTGCACACTTCTTCTGCAAACTTGCACGTCATAACATTGAAAAGCCTATACGTTACTTTTTGTTGATTGAAAAAAAAAATCTAAAAAGTCATAATAATTTATTTATTTAAATTTTTTTATTCAGATTTATTCATTTATTTATTTAGATTTAAAGAAATCATAAATACAAATAAGAATTCCAAAACAGTCTCAACCAATTTTTAAATTTTAACCTTACATTATGAAGAAAATTCAAAAAATTTCAGAGATACATGTTTAAAACTTTTTTTTTTGTTTTTGATAGGCTACATTTTTAAAATCTGAGAATTGTATTAGGATAAGTGTTTAAAATAACATTTAAGGTGATTTTTCGAAAAAAAAAACGGCTCACCGACGGGATTTGAACCCGCAATTTTCCGCTTCGTTCCAACGGCGCGTTAGCCAATTACGCCACTTGAATGTGACGAAATAGGCTCCAGCATGCGTACATGTCGAGTTCCATAGTTTAACTGCTGGATCTTCTAGTGTTGAAAAATGTTTTTCCTTTCATGAATCGAACCAGTGCGACCTATGAACATCATTTTCAGTCAAATTTGTGAAAATTTGTTTCTTACGTCCTTAGCTATCATTTGAAGGTCGACTCCCCAAAGACATAATTCAATTTTGGGCCACCTTACTGGATATTCAATATTAGCTACATGACACCTCGATTAAAACAAGAAATGAGTTTTAAATTAAGGTTGCCAGAATTTTTTCAGCACCCCAAAATCCTGGCATCTGATTTCAAAATTGAAGACCGAAAATCTAGGCAATATCCCGGCAAATTTTGTCAAAACCGAGAAATTACTCAACAAAATTCAAGAAAAATTTAAAAACAAATTGTTCCCGAGCAGACTTTGATGCCTAAATCGATAGCAAACTGAAACCATAATATGGTATTGACAGCAAACCGACAGCATCTTTTGCTGTTCAATTTTACACGAGTGCAAAATTAGGCATAATTGAGGCGTCATAAATTTTTTTTTGACAGCAAACTGAGATCACATTTAGGTAACAACAGCAAACAGTATGCAAATTTTTTTTAGATTTAAATTTGATAGCAAAACTAGGCATCATTTAGGTATCCCTTTAAAAAAATACAATCCTGAGACCGAAATTATAGCATCATTTGCTGTACATCACAATAGCAAAATGAGGCATCATTGGGGCTTCTTTTATTTTGAAAAAAAAAATCTGAAATTCATGGCAAAAAACTTTTTTTGAAGTTTTTATTATAACAATAGTGATAAAGAAAAAATATTTTTTTTTATAAATTTTTTAGGATTTAAAATGCTAATGGAATTTATGATGCTTAGAATTATTTTTGAATATTTCACAATAGTAAATTAAACTAGAAAGTGTGAAAAAAAACTTCAAATTTTTTGGGCTTGAGAAAAATTTTTTTGTTTTTGGGCTAAACAAAAAAAAAATGTAAACAGCAGAGTGGCAGCGGCCTCTACGGCTTCCCTTATTTATATCTAAAATAGTGTAACGAAATGGACACACCCAGCAAAAAAGATTTTAGGACAACGGAATTTTCCCTTGTTTAGTGACCAAATAAAGGATTTTTTTATTCTGGGAAAGTTAAGTTTCCTTTGTTTTTTTCAATCTGTTTTCCTTCTCTTCAAGGAATTTTTCACCTTTTAAATTAAAACAAATTCTTTGATTCAAAGTTTTTTTTAGTAGAATAAATGACTTGTTTCAAAAAACTTTTTTTTTAATCTAACTCAGTGGTTTTCAAAGTGGTCCCTACCGCCCTCTTGGGGGCGTTGAGAGCTTCCAGGGGGGCGGTGAGCTCAATTTTTAAACTTGGGGGGCGTGGGAAGGGCTCAGGGGGGCGGTGAGGTCGTCTTTCCATTTTTTTCACAAATCACGAAACAACACAGATTTGAAATAACAACGAGTAAGTTTGATGCAGAACAATTAAATTATGTTACAGAACTAATCATCAGGTTCAGGACCAAAATATCTATAGTTTCACAGAGCCGCAAACAAATTTTTGTTCCAGTTTTCCAATTATTTTTTGCATCTTAGAGATTCTTTTAAATTGTCACAGATTTCACAGAAAATTAAGTTTAGATGGCAATGCTTGGTAATCTTTAAAATGTATTCTCTCCAAAAATCTGCTAAGCAGAAAAGACCTTCAAAAAATTTGTGTTTCAAGGCGTCATCTGTTATTTAGTGATAGATTTTTTGGAAAGCAAATATGAAGGTTTTTTTTAGGAAGGAAAATTTTTATTTTAAATTCTTCTTTGCTCAGCTTTATTTCAATCGATTCAAAATAACAATTGTGCCATTTACTATGGATAAAATTATAATCTATTTGGTTATCACTAACATTGCCTAAATTCAGTTATAAGAATTTATTTAAACTTTAAAACCTGTGAAAGCTGCATGACTTTGAACAGGATTGAAATTCAGATATCAAGAAATAATACTATTTTTTACGTTATTTTATCGACTTGACAGAAATAAATGGTTATAATGGATTTTATTTACCAAAATTAAAAATATATGATCTGCTATCAAAACAAACTAATCAACCAGTTTGAGTAATTTTCCAGGAAACTTGACATAGAATTAGGTGTTTAGTGAAGGTTTGAAGCAATATGAGGCCCTGGAGCTGTTGTTGTTGTTTTCTTTTTTCCGGGATTTTCATCCACGCGGATGAAAAAGGCCCTGGAGCACAAGGGTACAAGGGTAAAAGTGCATAAAAGCTAATTACAAGAAAATACGCTTTAAACTTGTTTTGTTTGTTCATTTCCAATATGTTTTTCGAAAATTGGCTTTTTTCTTTTAAACGAAATAATATTTTATTGATATTTTTAAAATCTGAAAAATCACGAAATAAAGTTTGAGATATGATGAATCGTTTGACATAATTAAATTAGACATATAAACTTGAATGAATTTGAAATAAGTCTTATAACAACATCAAACCAAAAGCTAATGATTTTTCAACGTTTCAGATTATCGTTTTTTTTTAAGATTTTTAAAAAATTGCCAGGGGGGCTATGAGCTCGAAAATTTTGTAAAAGGGGGCGGTGAGTGAAAAAAGTTTGAAAACCACTGATCTAACTCATAATACATTGTTTCAAATAATAAGGAGTTTGTTTCAATATATTATTTTTTTGAATCAAATTTTTTTTTTGTAAATTCTTTATTTGAAACGGCTCATACTTTCAGGCTTTAAGGATCCAAATTCGTTTTGTATTTTTACAATTTGAAAAAAAACCTCTTGTTTTGGTTCAAACACCAAGTTTTCTCCAAGTACTTGGCAATACAGAACCACAGAATCCATCCAGATTAATTTATTCGAAGTCTGGCCATATTTTGATACCAATGACTTATCAAATGACAATATTTAATATCATCGTTATTCGAATAGCACAACATACTTAATTTAAAGCCGTCATTTTGAGTCTTATAAAAGTTATGATTCAAAAAACAAGTCAAAATTTTTTTGAAATTGTTCATTTCAGCGTCTCCAATTTTCACATTCACAACAGAAAAATATTTCAAATGAAAGGCCAAAGCATGCTACTGTAAGTTTGCTTACGATGATTTCAGTTGAAATTCCTCGGTGTTTCGAATGATGATGACGTTAATGATTTTCAAAGTGCACCTGATGATTTTCAAATGAAAATCGAGATCTTCAATTTCAGATGAAAATGAAAATTGTTATTTCTATGTGATTTTTTTTCAATCTAGTTTTTTGTGATAATTAACTGTTTTAAGAGGGAATCAAGCCAAAAGCTCTAAATTCATTTAATATTTATATTAATTTTATAATTTAGGTAAAAGGAATCGATTTAAAAGCAACAAAAAATTCTTATATTAATAAAATAGTTTTTTTTTCAATTTTGATAGCATGATTCTGTGAAAACGTCCTTGTAATTTGTATTTTTAGACTAATAATCTACTTATTTGAAGATTTTCAGCAAGGCATGAAAATGAAAGCGATGATTTTCAATCGAAAATAATTTCTTTCATTTGACTGTTATGCGAACCGGTCTGAATGTTTTGTTTACTGACTTTCATAGCAAACTGAAACTTATAAGTTTTCATTTGGCGGCAAAAAAAGTTATTCGACTGTGAACTTCCAAAGCAGTCTAGATTCAAATGATGGAATGAAAATTGGAGACCATGGTTCATTTATTTCAATGCGATTTTCGTTATTGTTTATCAAGTGAAGAAGGATATTTTCGATAGATTGCAACTAGAATATTTGCTCTTATTTTCACATCTGTATAGATAGCGATTTTCGGAAAAAAATATTTAAAATAATATAAATATGATATTTTACATACCAATCGAAATCAAGTTGTTAAGGTAAAATAATTCAATAGTATTCAAAATCTAGATTTTTGCGTTAAAAAGCGATTAAAAACAATCTACGCGTTTCCAAATTAAATAGGTAGTTTTGTTTTAGTATTATTCACTAATATTCCCCAAGTAAACCTCCGTTTTTTTAAGGTCATTTTTAAATCTAGATAAAACGGACTAATTTTTTTTATAAAAATAATAAATTAAAAATGTTTTCCATGTTCCCTTTTCTCAAAAATATCATAAGACATATATTCTATGTTACTGATCCTTATGGGACACAAAAGGAAAACAAATAATGTTTTGTTTACGAAGTCAGCCGCTGGGAGTTGAACACAATCCACGGTCCGTTTTTAGATTATTTACGACCAGTTTTCAGGTCAGTGTAGTTGAGGCCAAAAGTCGAGATTCACCACCATGTGCATAGCTATAGTTGTTTTTTTGGATGCGAAACTGAGCATCAGGTATGTTATTTAGAAATGAAAATTTATCGGAAATCGATTTCATTCAACTGTTTTCTCCACATTCTGTAGATTCAATATACCGGAGTTTCTCGAGAAACTGTCAACGGGAGTCAGCGAGGACAAGTCTCGAAAATTGATTCGTGACTGTTTCCAGTACGGAATCCCCCAGAATAGTTTCTATGGACCTGAGAGCATCAGTAATGTTTTGCTTTCTCCGGAGGATATCTACGCTTTTCTGGCTCGTGGGACAAGGTTGCGGCTGTGGGATTTAGCTTTTGGAATGTTTACGTTTCGTTCCGAATATTGTATCAAGGAGGATTTGTCGGTAGCCTTTTCTGTGGATCGAGATCAGATGGTGCCTGGATCTCAAGAAATTACCGTCAAGTTGTAAATAACTTTGGTCGGGTACAAATACACCATTCAGAGGATGGTCACACCGACTGGGTATCTTGAGTACGTTGCCTGTCTCGTACCTGGCAACAATCCCACCAAGAAACGTAAAAGAGAGCAGAATATATTAGAATGGTGTTCGCAGAGAATGCGATTTTTAGGTTACTTCCGGAAGATTCTCAACTAAAGTGCTGGTCTTTCGGTATTAGAATAGCTTGAGAATAAATTGTGGCCAGATTTCGGTTATGTATGGTAAGTCAACTTTTACCTCATTATATTGAATCTCTAAATCAAGCCACTCCATAGATATTCATTCTTATTTTAGGTTACCATTAATTTTGTCTGGAGCGATGTTCCACATCGATCGCATCGGTTTTCCGGAACTGTTCAACATCTCTGCACTTACCAGTTTTTCGAATAGCTTGTCACGACCATTTAAAATTTCATTTTCTGATGGTGTCCGAAATTATCAAAGTGTCGGGGTAAGTATTAACCTTTTTCATCTGTTCTGATCAGACATTGTATTTACTTGCAAATTGAATTTGCAGTTGAAGTGTTTTCATCATCGCTTGAAGCCAATCAGATATGTTAATAGTTATATTAGATCAATTTGAACCTTTAAATAGAGATTTTAACTAGCATTTTAGGTTGTTAATGATCGTTATACAACATTAGCTAAAACCACTTAGGTTTTTTATAAGCTAAGTTTTTAATAACAACTTAAGGCTAATAAATTAGTACAACAAATTTCCAGACGTGGTTCGTACTTATTGTACATGTGTCAAAATGGGCTACCATCGAAAATGTACTTTGATAAACTCTGACCCTATTGGAACTTTTAGTGGTATCTATTCCGGATCCGATAAATAGGACACTACACATTAAGGTGTCAGTTACCATTAAATAATGCTAAAAATGTCAAGTTTTGTTTTCGATCAAAGTTTAATAAGCATTTGATGTAATTTATAATTAAGATATGAAAATTGCTAACTATAAATCTGTCGTGAGAAAAACAAAATTTTAGATAAAGATAAAATTGTATACACAAGGGCGTTTAAAATATGAACATCAAGTAATTCGAAAAGATATTTTCTTGTTATTACAAATATCTAACCGGTAATAATGTTAAATGAGTTCCCTCTTAGCCTTCGTCGGTGTCGGACGTGTTCCACTCTCGATCATCGATCAAAAGGCAGCGAATTTTTTTTTTCGATAAAGTGTTGTGCAGCGCGCGGTGATGAGCCCATCACCGGGTGACCATCCAAACCGGACCATTCCGGAATGGATGGATCCCCAAAATTTGCACGGTCGGTTATATTACCTAACGCTTCAAGGTAAAGCTAAAGAACTTCCAAAAAACCCGTTCTTGATTGGACGTTCCATCGAGAACTTTGCCGGTAAAATTGAGGGCGCCTTTTACGAAAAATCTCGAAAATGGTACGTGCTCAAGATAAGGAACAAGGACCAAGGAAGAAAGCTGACAACATTATCAACTCTACTGGATGGTACACCGATTGTCATAGGTCGTCATCCTAGTTTAAACCAGCGGAAATTAGTGGTCACCTGTCGAGAAGTTGATGGAATGGATGACAAACTTTTGTTGGAAGAACTAGCGCCTCAAAAAATAATCGATGTTCGCCGCATAACCAAAAAAAACCCCAGCAGGAATCATAGGTACATCAACGCTAATTCTTACAATCAACAGCACCATCATTCCGGAATTTATAAATTTCGGTCTGCTTCGAGTTCGCACGCGCATTTACTATTCGCAGCCTCTGTTATGCCGACAATGCTTGCAGTACGGCCACCCTAAAAGCCGTTGCAAGAATCAATTGGCTTGCAAAAATTGTTCTGAAACTCACGAAAGTGCTAACTGCCGTGTCGAACCCTTTTGTGGAAATTGCAAATCACCAGGTCATTCCCCCTTGGACAGAAAGTGCCCCATTTGGACAGCAAAATCTGCAGCACTCAAACTCAGCACAGATAAAAACGTTCCAATCAACGAAGCCCGAAGAATAGTACACACGAGCAGCAACTCAACCAGCTACGCACATGTAGTAAAAACGAGCCAGAACCAACAGACTACCCAGAACACAACACAACAGCAACAACTCCAACAAAAAGAAGCACCAAACCAACAGACGAGCTTGAACCAGAAAAGAACGCACACTCCAGCAACACCACAATCTTTTCAAACTGATGGCATCAGTTTGGATGCAGATTCCCCGCCTCGGAAACGGACCCCCCTTCCAACCTCTCTTCCAACAACTTCGACAGGAGAAGTTGTCGCTGAAGATATGGTTAAAAAAAATACATCTTCTCGATCAATCGTGACACGGAGCATGCAGCAGGTGCGACCACCAGAGATACCCAAATAACCCCTTCCCCTCATATCCTTCCACTTCCTATTTCCTTTCTTACCACTTTCCAAATCGTTTAATAAAAAATGACCCTCGGCACATAATTACTTTTTATAAGTTAAAGGCCTAATAAACGTTAAGAAATAAAAAAAAAAAAAAAATAATAATGTTAAATAAAAAATAATTAAACTTAAGTACAGAAATTAACTAAAATACCTAAGATTCTTAAGCTTTACATATTGCCCTCTGCATTCACTGCATATAAAAATCTTAAAAACCGGAGATTAACAAATGCAAGTTTTCGAAAAATTGTTCAGATATTTCAGTTAACTGATATTTTGTAACCTCGGATTGCAGTTTTATAGCTTTTATTCGAACATTTACCGATCCCATGTTCAAGTTCATTATATTAATGCATTTCTCAATTACAAAAATAGATGATATTTAATTTTTTATAGTGTGCATTTCAAACGCCTTTGTGTAGACAATTGCGGCATTTCGTTTATGTATAACTAAATTTGTTTTGTTTCCTTGAGTAATTTGAATCTTATGCGGTGCCTGTACTAAGGCGCTTACCGTTATCAGATTCGTTCCTATAAAGAAAATTTAAATCACTCGAAAGAAAGTGTTCTTGAGAAATATTTGTTATTTCAATGTAATTTAAATAAAATCTTTTATTTTGCTTTTATTGAAATTACAGCATTTTTGAACCACAGATGGGAAATTCTTAATCATTAACAGATTTAAATTTTAGATTTTGTTTTTTTTTGCTATGTTGTATCGTTAAAGTTTCTTTATGTTTTCCAAAAAATAGCAACAGCTGTTTTGTTTTTTTATTTGTTTTTAACAAACATAACATGTCACTACCATACATTATATCTTTCAATGGCAAAATTTGCATCTAAGCTAATTTGGTTTTTAAGTATTAAAGAAATTTATCTTTTTTTTAGGATGCCTGTGTCGGCCAAAACCATGCGATAGAGACGACACGTTTAAAACATTTTTCAGCGGAATTTGTCGATTATCTGAATCGCATCCGAAAATCG
The DNA here is from genome assembly GCF_029784155.1 of Uranotaenia lowii. Taxonomy (NCBI): domain Eukaryota; kingdom Metazoa; phylum Arthropoda; class Insecta; order Diptera; family Culicidae; genus Uranotaenia; species Uranotaenia lowii. The sequence continues at coordinate 15,652 of NW_026598470.1, read as the reverse complement.
GCCGATTGAACCCGACAACTCTTGCTAATTAAGTAGTATGGAGTGACAATTAAATCATCTACGAAATCTGCCGACGTAATTTGGACGACTTGGTGAGCTATCAAAATTTGAAGATTTGACCCAAATTAAATTTTTATTTGAAGTCTTAACACGTTGCATAACTAAAGGAAACTCTGGTTACGATAGAAACATGAACAGAATGACATCGTATTTTGCTATCACGTCTTGACAGCCATTTTGGTTGACTCAAGGAGATAAACAGCAAAAATGAAAGCAAAATATTCATAAAAGGATCGCACAGTAATGTCAAATTTGCTGTATTGAATCGTTTATTATACCTCGTTCTGCTGCCGTTTTTTAATTTTTGAAAGCATATTGATGTCAAATTTTGCTTTTATCAAAAATTATGTGATGCCTTATATTGGCTTCATTGTGCTGTCCAAGCTCTCGGAAAACGAGGTGTAGTTTGGGTCTCAGTTTTAGCAAAATATGGTATCACTTTGCTAACCAAGTATGGAAATTTGTGCTCTCATTTTTGCTGTGTACCACCTTATGTCAAGCAAAATGAGAGCAAATTTGGCTCTCAGGGCGTGATAGCAAAATTTGCTATAATTTTGCCATAAAAGTCCGCTCGGGTTGTACTCAAAATTCATCGATAGATATTAGGTTATTTTTGTAAAACTTGCTCAAAAAATTTCGTTTTGGAGGCAATAATGAAAAAAAAATTCACAACACCATTTGTTTTTTTGTGTGTTTAATTTGATAAAGTGGATAAATCCGGACAAAATCTAGGCAACCGGGCCGGGCCGGACTGTTGAAAAATTTTATATTAAATATCCGGGAGAACCCGGATGGACCCGAGCAATCTGGCAACCTTATTTCAAATGTTTCTCATGTGAAATTGCCTCAAGAACACGATCGAATACAGATTTTTTTTTTCCAAAGTTAATTTTTTTTTTAGAAAAGTAGACTGCCGTTCTAAGCAAGAATGTCCCATGTGACTTTTGGGTCATTTTCACTTTTTTGCTGGAAACGGTCTCTTTTAGTGCAAGAATGTCACACTAGAGAAAATTCTATGAAAAATGCAAATTTTATCAAAAAATTGTTTTAAGATTTTAATTTAACGTTATTCACTGAAACGAACACTAAAATAGAGGGCAGAGGAGGAGCGAGAAGCTTTGAGTGTTTTATTCAGAGAAATTGTAAAATGATTAACTTGAACTGTTCACTACGAAATAACTGTCGGTGAATTTTTAGTTTGAGAGAAAAATTGGAAATATAGCTGATATCTCAATCGCGTTTTTCTTCTTTGCATGTTTTTCCACATGGGACAATCTTGCTTAGAACGGCAGTAGAAGTGTTTCAAAAATCTACACTAGCAATCATACTCCAGAAAGAATTTTTACCCTTGTACACAGAAATTGTACTATAAACTCGAGGAAACAAGTAACACTTAGTTAAATTTAACAAAAGCAACGTCTCCACTCTTGTTCGAGCCAGCACGCAAATGGGAAACCTTAAATCCAAAGAAAGAAAAACCGCTTTCCATCTGTGCAGAGTTGTACTGTAATGCCTGTCAGGAAAAGCCGCGAGGAAAATGATTTTGTTCGCTTAGTTCGCCACAATCCTTCGTCTGATGTGGCGGCACCAGCGGCAACGGTTTTAAAAATATCGTGAATCATCCACCACAGTCTGTGCCAGTGTTTTAAGTGGTGTTGCGAGAGCAGAAAATTTTTCGTCTAAGGGCAGACCAACAGTCGAAAGTATATTAGTGATCTACGAAACTTTGTCTCGGTTATCGCGCTAATGATCGCGTATGTCCAAATTATTAGGTGAACATTAAACGTTAAAATTCTGCTAAAGGAAACGTTTTCAGTGTGATCAATCAACGCCCGGCTGGCCTCAACCCATTTGGCAAAAGGTCTTCGTGCACGCCAAGGAACAAATTTCCCCAAAAATAGTGTAGAGTACTTTCACTCTAAGAAATTAAAGAACAAGTAGAAATCCCTCGGAGTACACCCTTGGAGATTCTCCACGCGGATCGTTCTAGCCGTAAGTTTTCCTTTTGCTTTTGACTTTGCAAAATCCAGTGGGAAGCGCGTAATTTTCCGCGAAATCGACGTACGTTGAAGTCGCCTTTTATGGCCATGAAAACTGTCTGGTGTTGCTTCGTTCGTTTGCACACGATTCGTGTGAGCGCTCTTTGTCTTTCGTTTTTTTTTCCACTCCCTCTCTCGTGATCCGAGATCGTTTCTCGGTCCACGATTTGGGAAAACTCTTTGAGAGTTTTCACTTCGGTTTGTTTTGCTAATACACGCGGCAAAATTAGTGTGTTGTTGTTTTTCTACTTTCGGGTGTTTTCCACAAGAAAAACGAAAAAAAAATGTCAAAAACGTGTCTCGGTCCCATCGCATTTTGGTCCAGGAAGAGCTGTTGCGGCTCATCATCGTCGTCGGTTTGAATGTTCTGCCTGTTGACTGATCGAATGACTGACAAGTGCAGATGAGGAAGCGGTAGATCCCGACTTTGGTTGGAAGCTACTTGACTTTCAGCTCTAGAGGGTCAAACACTTTTCGGGGGATCCAAATTTAACGTCTCCAATGATTACCTAATAGAGATGTGTGGAAGACAATCCGACATAATGTGGATACCTTAGAATGTTTTGATAATTATTCTAAAATTTCATGCCTTGTATAGTCTGATCTGAAAAATCTTGAATGTTTTCATACAAACATTGAACAAAGTAAAAGAATTCTCTGTTTCGAACAATTTGTTTGCGTTTTTGCTTCATGTTTCAGAAGCACTGAACATATAGAATGGTGCTAAAAAGGTTTCGCACAAACAAAATTTAAAAAAAAAAACGAAAAAAGATTAGGATTATTATGATTTAATAAAAGCATTTAAACATGAAGAACACATGTAAAAATCACCAAAGGAGGGTGGGGGTTTCAAGGGAAATCGGAAAAATCGAAATTTTAATTTTGATGCCAAATGAATTAAAAATGCATAAAATTTCAAAATATTTTTGTCAAAAATTGACTTTGAAATTTCAAAAATCATCAAATGGGAACCAAAGGAAATTCGGAAAATCAAAATTTTAATTTTGATGCTAAATGCTTTAAAAATACATAAAACGTCGAGATCTGGTATTATCCCGAAAAATAAATTTTGGCGAAAAAACGATTTTGGAAATTTACATTTAAAACAAGGAGTTCTATTCGATTTTTAATTTGCAGAAGTACTGGCTGACCCGGTGTGCTTTGCTGAAAAAAAAATTAGGCTCATTAAAATTATTTTAACTAACATAAACTTATTTTTTAATTAAATTTCAACATTATTCAGCCACCCATAAGAAAAAAAAAGAAGGATACAATACAATAAATAAATCCTTTAAATAAAAAAAATCGCCCCTTTTTGAAGCGGAAAAAGTATTTATATACAAGCATATTTGTACGTAATCAAAAAAGTGTGCCAGACTTTATGAAAACACTAAGGAGCAGTTGAAAGTATTTTAGAAACCATCTCCGACCCCAAGAACTCTTACAAACCGCATTTTACATTGATCGGTTCAGTAGTTTTCGAGTCTATAGGGAACAGACAGACAGACATGATTTTCGAAGCAAAGTCATGAAGATTTGTGAAAAAAGTTCTCGGATTTATCGCTGAGAGGCGCTCAAAATTTGGCGAAATTTTATCAAGATTAGTCAAAGTTATGTAATATTTATTAGATGTCAATCTTAGTAATTTGAGGAATTTTAGGTGATAAATATCCATTTTACTAAACTAGTATGAGTCAAATAGTTGTGAATTGCCGCTACAGGGCTAGAAGCGACCATGAGGCAATAAAGTAAGGGAAAATAGTTACATTAAAATGAAATGAAGGCAAAATAAGTAACCACATCAAGTAAAAAAAACTTAAAATAGGAACATAACAAATTTCAACCAAAAGATTGAATGAGCGATTTGTCAATTGAAAAACACCCTTTTATGAGAATTTATGAGCTCCTGACAACAATAAGACTGAGTCAATGTTTGGTCTTTTTTATTACCAAGGCCCTGAGGACTGAAAAAATTCGTTTTGGTTCTAGACTCATCGTGAGTAAATCTTAACTATTATTTTTGTATGGAAAATTCAAATTTTTTACTATGGAAAATATTTTATCGCCCTTGCGTCAATTTTTAAATTCTTTATTCTGATGAAGTATTTTGTCGAAGACCTTAACTTCGTGTCATTTAGTTAAAAATTAAAAGAAAGTGAATGCATTTTAAGCCAAAACAAAACATTTTAGACCTCAAACCACCTTATAGGTAATTTGTCTAACCAGGCCACATATGGTTTTGATCTTTTTTGACATTGTTTTAGCTATAAAGTACTGTAAAATATCTCAAACGATTTAAATGCACCAAAAATACAATTGGCAATTAGGCTGGACAAATATCAATTTCTTCTTTTGTCACACCCCCTTCGAAATTTCCAAAAAAAACCCGATGGGGGGAATAAATAAAGTTTGAAGTATTTTATGTTATTTTCGACAAAATATTCAAATATCCGAAAGATTACTAGACCAAAATACAAATTTTGGAAGATGGAAGTTTTTTCACCTTTTGTATTCTTGATTTTATTGAATTATTCGATAAAAAGTTACTTGATTTATAGGTTTGGTGCAAAGATATAGTATGCAATTAAGTATGCATACAAGCTTTCATGCAATTTATTCCAATTTATTTGTTTTTCGCATTATTTTTTATTGCCAGACCCCCCCCCCCCCCCTTCCCCCTCCTCCCCTCCTTGCGATGTTCCAAGTCCGAGTGACAAAAGAAGGATTTGAAATTTGTTCCGGCCTTATTAACATAAAAAAGAAAGAAGAGTATTAAAAGAATTATCTCAACCAACTCTTAAACTTTTCTAATGATACTGAAAATAACTTTAGCTTGTTTTTGTATAAAACCCATTCCAGCGTGACGTCACAACGTTTGCAAATCAAGTTTTTGATATATTGTATGTAAGTTTTACAGGTCATATCGTACATTGTTAAAAATTGTACATTATAAGGTCGAAATTTAATTCTCTACAATTTGAAACCAAAAGTATTTGTATAGAATAAATAGTTAACAAAATATAAGCAAAAGAAAACGTGACGTCACAACGCGCCTCTTTTTCCACTTTTCAGTTTTTTTTACAACGCCGGATTTTTCTGCTCTTCTATTTGATCAAATTTTATGAAAATTTCAGGAAAGTATCGATTCATTACAACCAACAAATTGCTGTTTTTGATTTTTTCAAATTTTGATTTCAATTTGTTTTAGAGCGATTCAGTTTTGTGACGTCACAACGCACCATTTTTTTAAAGCAGGGTTTGCAAAGCGTTGTGACATCACGAAATTTTATGGTTAGCTACATGAAATAAATCAAAGTATAATCTTAAAATGAATGCTTAATTTTCTTTAAATGCTTCAAAACTTTTTAAATAATGTGATTTGGTGATGAAGTTGATCCATTTATTCCCAAAAATTAAAAGGAATTAAATCTCAAAGGCCCATATAAGCAGTTCAGGTTTGCAACACTGCTCACATCAATTTTATTTGAAGGTTTTTTTGGGCGATCAAGTGAATATTATTTAGAACAAAACTAAAACTAGGAAATATTTATTCGTAAAAACGATGAAATGTGTTTCAGAATCTTTTTAAACTTTAATTGCAAAGGAAAGGGAAAATAAATGATAATTTCAAAGCCTTCGATCTTTTCAAAGATAGATAATCGACACTAGAGTGCCTAAATCAGCCATCTAATGAAAATCTTATAAGTTGCAAGCTTAAATAGATCCTAGGCCTAACACAAAGTCCAGTGCCAAATTTGGGGATTGGCCCAAGAAAATAAAGGGCACAATGAGCCTAAAATTTGTATGGAATTATGAAAAATCGGGTCATGAAGGACATAAAAATCAAGTTATGCACCAATTTCTGAAGTCCCTATCGGCTGATTTGTTTTAATTATAGTCATTCACAAAACTTTCATTATGACTAATAGTTTATCTCAAGATCTCATTTCGACAATGGTTTAGTTAAAAAGGTTTTTGAATTTCAAAAATAAGCTTCTGATGGGTCAAATACGAAAAAAATACCTGAATGATCGTTAATCGACGCTTATTTTGAACGTTATAGCTGTTTTATGATAACTCTAATCGAAACGCGACAGATGAAATATTGTCATAATCAAAGCTTTAAAATACTAAAATTAAAAAAAAATTGGTTAATAAAGACCTGAATTATTGACGAAAAACGGTTTTTTTTATCATGCCGAACAAAATCTACATAATTCCATACAACTTCAGGTACGTTGCGCAACCCCTTTCCTTAGAATAATCTGACCCAAATTTTGCACGAGACCTTGGGCTAGTACATATTTGAATTTATTTAATTTTGTAATTCAGTTCAAAGTCTCTTTTGTGAGATTTTATGTGAACACGGGGTTCGATTTGGATTTTCTAGTGACATTCTTTGAGGTGGAAATTTCAATAAAGGCAGTTTTTTATTAAAATAATTTAATTAATTTTATTAAATAATTTTCTTTGCAAATCTTATGAATTTTTTAATAAAAAAAAGTAAATCTATTAAGTTTACCATGTTCAAAGATTTTTTGAATCTCATTACATTTATTTCATGGAACTTATGTCGTTTGAACATAATGCCAGAAAGAAAAAGAAGCTACTAGCGGTGTTTTTCATTCTTACATAGATATATGAAGAACTTGGTCTTTTGCAAGATTTTTATTCAAATCACAGATATCTACCTGCTTTATGATTCAGAAATATTCTTTTACAAAATCGATGAGGATTTCATTTGTTTGATAGTTTGTTTATTCTTGAATCAAGTGTTTTTAAGCGCTGTTTTATGTTTTATTAAAAAAGTTTAAAAATAACTGAGTTAATGCAAAAAAAATTTTTAGTTTCTTTAAAAACTTGATAATAGAATTCGTTTATTGAAGCACATTGTTGTGTTGAACTTGTATTGAAGAAATACTATCATAGTGTTGAAGTAATAAGTCTTGAACGTTTTCGAAAAAAAGTAAATAAATTTTCGTGACGTCACAATGCATTCTTTACCCGGGTGCAACCTGCTTAACCGATTTTTAATCTAAAAATTGTATTAAATTCCACTCAAAAAGTTTGAAGAGACCTCCAATTTTCGACAATATGTGAAATTTCAGTAAATCATAAATTTAAAAACAGTAGAATTTTCGTGACGTCACAACGCTCAAAAATAGATAGCTTTATCAACGATTCTAGAGCGTAAACTTGCAGTGACTGTTATTTATCTTATAATGCTTAAAAGATGGCTTTTCTACCATCATTTTGCATTAATTTTTTTTGACATAGCTAGATTTTTGACAAAGTTACATATGTTATAAATAAAGAATATTTGCAAAAATCAATTTTATTTCAAACTAAAATTTTTAAATTCCTACGTTAACATATTCAGTTCTAAAAAAAGGTAGCTGAAAATCTTTTAATGGAAAATGACACTCAAGAAATAACCTTTCTAACGCTATGTAATTTATTTTTGGATAATGAAAAATAAAAATCGATTCTCCAGTTGAGAGGTGCTTGGAATGGGTCATAAGTTTCTTAGAAAGAGGTCAAAAAAACTTTTGTTTCCACTCTAGGTCGCAAATAATAAGCCAATTATTTTTAACCACAAACCATTTCAGACATTGGAGAACATTTATCAAATATCTATATATATAAAAATGAATTTCTGTCTGTCTGTCTGTCTGTCTGTCTTTCTGTCTGTCTGTCTGTCTGTCTGTTCCCTATAGACTCGGAAACTACCGAACCGATTTGCGTGAAACTTGGCAGATGGGTGTATTAGAGGCCGGGGAAGGTTCCTATAATAGTTTGGGACCCCTCCCTCTTCGTGGAAGGGGGGAGGGGGTCATATAAATAAAAGTGATAAGTCTTCATAACTCGAGAACTGATCATGCAAATGGAACCAAATTTGGCATGGGAGTGTATTTTGGTACGAGGAATGTTTCTATGATGATTTGGTACCCCTCCCTCCTTCCAGTGGGGAGATAATAAGGGGGAGGGGCCTACCTTACAATTTTTTACATATCTGGAGAACTAATCAAGCAAATGGAACCAAATTTGGCATGGAAGGGAAGTTGAATACGAGAAATCGTTCTATGATTATTTTAGACCCCTCCCTCCTTCCAGTGGAGATTCAGGAAGGAGGGGAGGGGTCTTTATCCCATTTTGTATTACATAACTTGAATACTATTCGAACAAATGAAACCAAATTTGGCTTGGAAAGGTATTTGGGAACGATAAATAGTTCTATGAATATTTGGTACTCCTCCCTCCTTCCAGTAGTGTGGAGATAGAAAGAGGGGAGGGGGTTCCTTTACAATTTTCAGAATTAATGGAAAACTAATCAAGCAAATTAAACCAAATTTGGCATTGAAGGGTATTTGATTACCAGAAATGATTCTATGATATTTTGAGAACCCTCCGTTCTTCCAGTTGGAAAATCTTAAGGGAGGAGGGTGCATTCTTACAATTTTTTACATCACTCGGGAAATTACCTACCAAATGGAACGAAATTTGGAAGCAGAAAGGGGGGCTCCTTTACAAATTTTCGTATTATTCGAAAACTAATAAAGCAAATGGAATTAATTTTGTCATAGGAAAGCATTTGGATACGTTAAATGGTTATTTGCTAATTTCAGACTTCTTTCTCCTTCAATTGGGGATACAGTTAGGAAAAACGAGAGCTCATATACGATTGGTTTACATAAACTACAAACTTATCTGACAAGAGAGTATTCGAGCACAAGAAATGTTTTTTTTTCCCGTGGTTTAGCAACTCTTCCCTCCATTCTGTGGAACGATAAAAGTGGAAAGAGGGTCACTCATACAGTTTATTTTTAATATTTCGATAACTAATCGAAAAAATGAAATCAAATTTGTATGGGAGCATATTTGTGTACGGGAAATGTTTCTTCGATGGTTTGAGACACCCTTCTCTTGCCAAAGGGGAGATATAAAGTAGGGAGAGGGTCACCCATTTTTTGAATAACTCGAGAACTTATCGAAAATGGAGCCCTATATGACATAGGATTGTATTTGTATACAAGAAGTGTTTTTCGGATGTTATAAGACCCTTCTTCATTCCATTAGGGATTGAGGAATGGCGGAAGTGGTCACTCTCACAATTTGTATAATAATTCGAGAACGAATAGGAAAAATAAGTGCCCCTTACGTTGTTTTGTGACAAAAAAAGGTTTCTATGATAGTTAGAAACCTTTTGCACATTAAGAAAGGACTACGAAGAATTCACATAGATCAAAAAAATTTTGGCATAAGCTATAAACTTATGAAGCAAAGTAATCCAGAGTCATAAAAAGGATAAAAACACGGTTTCAAAATAAAATTAATGAACATTTCAAAATGAAAAAATGCAATTAAAAAAACATTTTAATGATTTTGCAATTGAATTTTAAAATTTTGAGCAAATTAATGAAAAGTTTATAACTAAGTACCACAAATTTCAGTAATTTCTGGAAGGTGTAGCAAAGCACACCGGGTCAGCTAGTTTACAAATAAAAGTGAGAAATTGAATCCGTGGTTCAAATTGGATTTATTTTTTGCTCTTGTAAGCGCGATTAAAATTAAAGGCTTTAGTTTGAAACTTTGTATTTGAAGAATTGGCAATATAAATGAAATAATGATAAGCAACAAACAAATGAAATGCATTTTTAGCTGAATTTCCACTTGAAGATAAAGTACAAGTTCCTGACCAACAAAAATTAAACACTAATGATTGAATTCATAATAAGAATCCTGTGAACATTTTTTTTTTAAATTAAAATCTATATTTTCTAACACTAAAATCTTTAAAATGTATCCCAATTTTTTTTTTAAACATATTGGTGGTTTCTTCTGGTTTGTGTGTCCAGATTGATTTTGATTGCAAATAAAATTTTAATTTTGCACTTCGAATCTCAGTTTTGAAATAACGATCTCCTGCAGTTTGAATCCTTTATGAAATTCTTACATTGATATTTTAATCTTTATTAAAAACCCTAACTTCTAGCTGAATCTGTATATAAATTTTTAATTTTAGTTCCTAATCTGAATCCTGTTTTTAAACCTGAGTTTGAAATTTGATTTCCGAATTTGAAACCGATTTTTTAATCTAAGTTCCAGATAAGAATTCCTATTGCTATGAACAAAAAAGCGAGTTTTGTATTAGAGACCTCAACCAGAAATATCTCGTTTGAATTCTGTATTTTTGGCTTTCAATGTGAATTCGTCAATCATTTACTGATTCAAAACTCGACTCGACTATACATGAAAATGGCGAGCTATGAAACTGTTTTAAGTTCCGATTCTGCATAAAAATCAAAAGTAAAAATTTCAAATCAAAATCTTAAAAATGGTTTGCACTTTTGAAATATTTACTATTAATATTCCGGGGTTATGAGTTTCAAATATAAAATATACAATAAGTTTAAGAAAAAAAGCAAAATCAGAATTAGAATCAGGATTTTGTGCGAGAGCAATACAGAATCCGAAGTCTGATAACAGACATTGAATTTGAATGTTTAAATAAAATTTGGAATCACAAAATCTGGAATGATTTTGACCTAAGCTTTCAAAATTTTTCAACATTGGCCAATATCCAAATTATTCGATAAAATTTTTCAAGAAAAACAATTGAAATATTGTTTTCGAACCACATCAGTTATTCATATTTTTAACTTACAAAAAACACGTTCATTTTAATTTTGATATAATTCTCATAACAAATTTGAACGCAAAATACATGCTTCTAAATGCTATTTTTTTTTTAAATTTTATAGGAATTACAGTCAAAAGAAATTAAATGCAAAATTTAAAATTTGACCGACTTTTCGACCTTTGGTCTTGGTCTTCTTCAAGGCAAATCTAAAATATCTGATAATATTTTAAATAAACTTGCAAATTTTGCAAGTTTTTTTTTTTAATTTAGAAAAAAAGTGGAAAAAATGGCCAAAATCTGGGCCATCTGACAAGCTAATTCTAATGTTATTGAAATTCGATATTCGGGACTAAGCTCCAACCAGGGAGAAAATAAAAAAAACTGTAGTAGAATTGTGGACCTGGGATAAGATTTCGAGGTTCTGGCTTTAGTTCTTAGTAGACATTGCTACTCTAGAATGATTTTGGCCTTTCATCAAAATTTAATAAGCAAGTTTAAATTTTGAGTTCAGAGAAGCACTGCTCTTGGCATTTATTTACCCTCATGGGGAGGGGTTTAACCTAGGCTTGCCAGATACTTTCAGAAAAAAGCGGGACATTTTACGAAAAAAAAGCGGGACACAGCCGAAAAAAGCGGGACGTTTGAGAAACTCTTAAAAAATGCTTTTTTTTTTCTTTAAAAAAAAAATAAAAATAGCTTAATTGTATAACCAAATATCATCCAATGTTGTTCATAGAAAGTAAACTGAGGTTATAAAGCAGATAAAGCAGTTTAATTAGATTCCGGCCGAAAATTTAGATCTAAAATCATTTTCAAGCAACCTAAACAATATTTTCTTCATAACAAAGTTATTACATTGCATTGGTTGAACGTGTTCCAATAACGGTTAACTGAATCAGAAACAGGACAGTAGAGTTATTCAGTATTGTCTTATATGAAGTATGAAAAATGCTGTCTATTTTAGGTAAACAAAATTTTTGAAAGCCTTTCTGTGTTGAACCAATGAATTAAAATTGAGGCTAAAATTTGATTTTTTTTATGAGTAAATAAGTGCACTTTGTGAAAGTTTTCTAAGAAAAAAAGCGGGACATTTTGAGGAAAAAGCGGGACAGCGGGACATTCGACAAAAAAGCGGGACATGTCCCGCTTTTGCGGGACGGATGGCAACCCTAGTTTAACCCCCAATTCGTCGCAAAGCGCTTTTCCACAACCTGATTTGTAACAGAATCTGAAAAATACAAATAAAATTGAAAATAAGATACAACTATTACTTGATTTATTATAATCACATATTTCCTGGCGAAGATTTCATATTTCATCAAATTGGTCTTTGACCCAAATGACAGTTAGTAAAGGGTCTTTAATAAATATTAATGATAATAATCATCAAATTGGTTGATGATTCGACCTCATGGAAATTGCAACTTTCCCATCTCCATTTCTGACGTTTTTTTTTAAATAAATCGTTGCAATTCAACGCGTTATTCATTCCTAACCACATTATCAACAAGCTCTGGAAAAAATCGTTGTTTTAATTAAATTAAATAAATCACTATTTGATCTTCTTACATGCTCCGTTGAGTTCAGTCTTAACCAAAGTAAAAACAATCATACATTTGATAGACGATTGAATTCAAATGACTGTCACTCAAAATTCAAGTGATTAATGAGAAGATTTTGGATCGTTCACTTTAAACTTTAGTGAGGTATAAATGAAATGTACATGATCCACTTTTAAGCCAATGTCAGGAGGTGATAGCGACGAATTAAGTGAACATTCAATAGGATTCACTTAAAACTCAAGTGAATATTGACTCGCTCACTTAAAACTTATGTGAGGAGCAAGTGAAATGTACATAAACGACACGAAATGAAGAAATTCACTGAATTTGAATTCTCACTTTTAAGTGAATCTTCAAGTATGTTTTAAGTGTGATTTTGGGTTCAGTGTACGGCCAAATCGAGGAGAAACCGTGCACCCATAATCACTATCCATATTCATTGAACATGATTTTCTACTAAGATTGACAATGAGCCACAGTTTTTTGATAATTTTTTTATTGATTAAATTTATGACAGACACCCAATCATCAACTATGCGGAAATCGGGTGATTCCGCGCACCCATGGAGAAAAATTTAGCTTTTTTGGAAACCAATAAAACCTTGTTGATACCCACTTTTAGCATCAAGCTATTTGACATCTAATTTTGGCCTCAATTGGTTTTGGAAAGGAAGTTTGTTCGAGAAAATTGAATCTGTTTATGTATGAATGTCACACTTCCTGAAAATCATATTTTTTATCCATGAATATCAATTAAAACATCAGATAAAAACAATGCTCATAACCGAAATAATATTGAGATTTTGGTGAAATCTTTTATGAAACTCCGATAGAAGAAGAAATGAAGCCACAATAGTTTTTCACAACAAACCACACAGAAACCGACATCACTCTGGGTCCTGAATGTGCTACCGGGGCCGGAAAATTGGCCACTATTTTTAGCATCCCGGTGGAATCGAATTGTGCTACCGACTGATGCTGTCCGCATTTTCCGATGGCGTCGAGGCAGGAAAATTGTTTCGTTTTCCTTTACGCGTTGTGCGTGTGTGTGTTTATGCGTTTAAACGCATGCATTTCGTGGCGTGTTTACGCCAGTCGGAAACTCTACCTACATTGTGTAATTTAATTATTTGCTGTGCCAGGGAGAAGCTGCAACTAATCGACTGACATGTTCTAAAAATTGCATCGACAGGATTTATTTGGGCGAGGTATAAATAGCTGTTCTAGGTTTTTTTTCTTTTTTAAAATAAACAGCAGATGGAAAGTTTCTGTACAACTGGTTTGAATTGACAATCTGTCAAGATAATTTATCTTCACTCAGCTTGGTTGTAACACTCACAACAAAAAATTTAAAATATGTACATATAAGTATCGTTTTTTTTTCGTTTTCCCTATCTGTTTCAAACATGTCATAGTTTGGATAAAAACATCCATGATTAATCCCAACAGAGCTTTTAATTGTTTGTTTTCTCGCAACGACACAAGTTTATTTTAAACATGGGTAATACGAACACCCAAGTTGATAAATCACTCAAAACCAAAATAAACTAAAAAAATTTGTTGTTTATCTGACTGAAGGATGACATAAAAATTACAAAAAAAATCGATTTGCTTATATTACTCAGCCCTTTATATAATTTTTTTAATTAAAAAAACTATCAAATTGCAATAAAATCTTTCTTCTACGTGAAATGTTAAGAATCAGTAAGGTATTCATAATGAATTTGCTTCCTGTTAATCACAGGAATTTAACTCCGTTCAACAACCGAAGATTTCTCGTTTTTTTCTTGTCAAAAAACAAGAACCGCGATACGCGACTATCTCTCGGTGTCACCTCTGACTGACCGCACCACACAATAGCGGTTTGAACAGGGAAATATTCATACTTTTCGAGGAAATATCGGAACAAAAAAAAACAGGGAGATTTCGTAATCCGTGAGTGGGTGTGGTTTGCTTGTTAGAAAGAAATAAAAAGAAACAATGTTGTTCGTTCTGTTTTTTGGCGCGCATTTTTCTGTTTCGAGAAAGTTGTTTCCCGCACAAAACACAGGCTCGCTAATCTTTGAAAGATTCGCTTTCATTGCTTTCTCTTCTATCAGTTGAATAATGTTCAATACGTTCTATCTATGTTCAAGTAGTATGATGCAGTTCTAATAGACACTGGTCTATGTTATTGATATTTATTTTCTAATGAAAAATTATTTGACTAAAATGGGGTTTACCATATATCAGAAATTTCACGCTTCTCTAGCATTCAGAAGTGCCAATTTTTTTATAAGTAACCAAATATTTACTATCAAAACTACAACTTTCTCTAGAACAGTGGTTTTCAAATTGGTTCTTACCGCCCCCTTAAGCGCGTTGAGAGTTTCCAGGGGGCGGTGAGCTGAATTTTGAAATTCGGGGGGCGTTGGAAGGGCTCATGGGGGCGGTGAGGTCGTAATTCACATTTTCATAAATCACGTAAATTTAACATAAAAACGAGAAAATTCGATGAAAAAAAATGAAATTACGTTACAGAACTAAGCATCAAGTTCAAGACTGAAATTTCTGTAATTTCACAGAGCTGCCAGTAAATTTTGATCCAGTATCTCAGAAAAAATGTTTAAAAATGTAACTTAAAGATTTTTTATATGCTCCTCATGTTGATCTTGTTTTGTTAGATTATTTTGGCTTATAGTAAAAGAGATTAATTTCAGATGGCAATGCTTGATAATCTTTAAATTGTATTGTCTCAAAAAATCAGGTAAACAGAAGAAACCTACGAAAAAATTTGCGAAAAATAGCGTCATCCGTGGTTTAGTGATATATTTTTTGGAAAAAATATGAACAATTGTTATAAGGTTAGAGAATTTTTGATTAGGTTCTTATTTGTTCATCTTTCTTTTAGTCGATAAATCGAACATTTTTACACTTCGGACCTCATATAAATTTGAATGAATTTTGAGTTAAGCCTTCAAGAGCATAATGCCAAAAGCAAATGGTTTTTGAAAGATCCAGATTATAATTTTTGAGATTTTCTAAAAATTTAACCAGGGGGGGCGATGATTTAAAAAAAAATATAAAAAAAGGGGTGGTGAGTGGAAAAAGATTTAAAACCACTGCTCTAGAACAACGCCAAGTTTTGTAAACTTTTACAAAAAATTATTGGAAAAAATAGAATTTTTTGGCGAAGGCAATGTTGTATGCTGTAAGCAAAAAAGAATTCATGTAGTTAGGTCTTAAAACCTTATTCACTTATTTTCACACTTTCAATCTTAACACTTAAAAGTAAATTATGGGCTTTTAAGTGTTAACAAGCATTCAACCATAAATTTTAGAACAAAGAACGAAGGTTTTGTAAAATAGTG
>NW_026598469.1:0-25022 GCF_029784155.1 Uranotaenia lowii | reverse complement strand
GTATTCGATGTTTACTCTTGGGCTCGAACTCTCGGACATCGGCTCAGGAGACAACAGACTTGCCAACTGAGCTATATCACAAGCCCCTAAATTGTCAAATGATACGTTAGAAATGTGTAAAATCATACAATTTATCTTTTTTATGATATTTGATATAACTTTTATATTATATTTATATTATATTTTATTTTTGGTCAAAGAAAAAAAAGGGAGACCATGAGACCCCACTCTTCCCTATAATTTTGCCTTAAAAGTCTGCTCGAGAATTTAAAAAAATAAAATAAATTTTTTAACTGATATTCAAAAAAACCGATCATTCTTAGTTTAAAAATATTAACAATCAAAGTGATAAATTGTTCAAGGAGATCTGTTTCTCGTAGTAATTTCACTTGAGTTGAGTTAGGTTTTCAATGACACAGAAAATAACTTATTTTCAATAACATTTTACATGATACAACTACAAATACCTTAAACAGTATTGAAAAAAAAATGTGATAATATAACGTGTTTAAGGAAGTGTTACGAAACCCGTAAAAAGTGAAAAGTGATAAAAAAAATCAGTGAGATAAGATTAAATCATACGCTGCCCTAGTTTTTAGGAGCAGAATCGATGGTGTGTTTCCAGATAATATCCAACCTTTTCCACGAGTTTTCCCTCCAAAGTAGTTTTTATTTTAAGTGTTAACCCCGGCCTCCGTTTGTGTATGTAGTTCCTCGCTTAGTAATTTGGGTAAACCCTGTTTCCTTGGTAGATGTTTATCGTAACGCCTCCCTAACCCCGTTCCATATTTATGTGTTTATGTGTGTTATAATTTGCTTTTAGTTTAACCACGTGTGTATTCAACGGTCAACTACCAGCAACCACCAGCATCATCTGTTTTTGTAGGACCACTCTGTAGTTTTTTGTCGTTAACACCTCCGATGTCCCAACAATCATCACCACCACATAATTTCGAAACAACCTCCAACCAAACCAAAACCAACCAAAAACCAAAAAATTATCGGGAGATACACCGGTGTACTCGCACCCTTATCATTCTTGCGCCCCGTGTAAATTTGAACTGGCGACTGGACGGAGAACTGATAAGGGCCCGGGTCACCTTGATACATCGTGGGACGCCGCAGCTGGAGAAACGGAACGGAACGCACAGGCCGCAAATTCGGCCAAATGGCCATTCGGTGAAGCGCGGCAAAATGAAAAGTGAAAAAAAACCAACATTTTCGGGAACCCAAGTGACAAAGTGCGGTGTTTTTATTGTGCCTCATACAAAAAAAGATTATCAAGTTTGATCAACTTTCGATGGCACTTGATTCGTTTCTATTATGTCAGTTGCAGTGGGGAATTCGATCCCTTTACTAACGATGAACTATTATTTAAACGTTAAATTTTAATCTGAGAGCAAAACATAAGAATGTCAATAAAAAATCAGCAGGTTTTAGATTTGGATTTTAAAGGTTTTAAAACGAAGTAACAATTTCCCAGGAAAAAAATTACCCTTTTGAACAGATGTTTAAAAACAAGCATTTTTTTTTATTTTACGATTTTCCATTTAGTTCAGTGCTTTTCAAAGTGGTCTTTACTGCTCTGTGTGAGCTTAAAATTTGAGGGCTTGCAATTTGAAAGCTTTTAAAAAGCCCAGATAGGCGATGTGGTCATATTTTAATTTTCAGTTTCACAAAATTTGAATCAACTCAGAACTAAAATGACCATGTGAAAGTTTAAAGCTAGACAAACAATAAAATGACTCTGCTAAACCGAGGTGGCCTGATTGCCCGGTTTTATCCGGGTTTGCCCAGATATTAGTACACAATTTGAGAACAGACCGACCCAGCCCGGTTGCTCGTATTTCATAAAAAAAAAGCTCGGTTTTTTGTCCGGATTTGCTTACTTTATTTGGCAAACCAAAAAAAAAACCAATGAAGTTGTAAGATATTTTTAAGAATGCTTCCAATACGAACTTTTTTAACCAAGCTTTATTAAAATAGGGGAACATGCTCTATTATGCCTCACTTAAGTAAATCACTGATTTGCTATGTATTTTGCGTACATTTTGTGTAAAAAACGAGTGTATTCGTTGAAGGAAAGTGATTTCTACAAATCTTTATGATTTGTATTACTTAAATTCATTGAGTTGCTTTAAAAACATGATTTTTCTAAACCATATTCAAAGCCACAAAACAAAACAGTGTTGCAAATACGCGCCGCTGAGTATTTAATACGCACCTAGAAGCCGAACACACACGAAAGCAGCCGAAGGCCGAAAACACTCTATTAATGTGTCAGAAAATATTGTCTTATTCGTTTTTCTCTGCTTGGTGACACCTTATTGAAAGTGTTTTAAAATTTAGATCGAAATGAAGAAAAACCTAAATTGTGAGATTATCACGACACAGGGGCATTTTAAGGAAAAATTCATACTTGCCACGACCAATCATGGCATTTAAAACAAATTGGTAATATTTTTGCAGGCTTAAAATGTTTCAGATTTTTTAAAACAAGGGTGGCGCGTATTAGCCACATGGGGCGTTATATGAACTTTTCCCCTAATAATGAAAGGATTTTTTGAAGCCGATTTCAAATCTTTCGATGAGTTTTGACAAAAACTTTATTTTTTCTTAATTTTTAGGTCGGTTCCAAATTTTCTCGGATATTGCCCGGATTTATGGTGGTGAATTTTGAAATCAAATGGCTGGATTTTGCCAGGCTTTTACAAAGGTGAAATTGATGGATAAGTGCTGAAAAAATTCTGGCAATCTTATACTAAACTAAACACCAAAATTCAGCCAGACCGACCGACCGTGACAAGATTAAATAATCATTGATTTCGCTGAAGCGTAAATCATGTTTTTGATAGAGCAACTGCATCACTGAATAAAGATATTTGTAGACTGTTAAGATTCCTCAAAACAATTTTTATTGTTTTTAAATGTAACAAAATCGGGTTTTAAATTTAGGAATTGTACAAACTCACACTGAAATTTTATAACGGTTCTATATTGCCACATGAGTGGATGTGGAAAAATCCAGTATGAAAATCGCCAATCGCTGAATTAAATTTATCATTTTTTTTTTAAATAACTCACAAGGCAGAGTTTGATGTTCTAAAAATGGTTTTATGGGTAAATTTCTAGCTTTTGAGTTATTTGTCTTAGTGAAACAATAAACCCGAATGAGGAGCATTTCTTGAGGAGCATTTTGGGTTCAATGATTCAATGTGGATGTGAGTAGTCAATCAAGCTTAGCTAAAATTTTCATCTTTTAATCGTCATATTTCAAGTTAAGCAATAAATAATTGAAATTTTTTTTGAAGGTAAAGCCGTGATGATTTTTTATAATCTTGAGAAAATATTTAAAACGTAAAATATCAAAAAAATGGGTTCAATTATTTGCTCAAAGGTAAATCAAAAATTAAGTAAATTATGCCATAATACGATTTTGTTTGGTTATTTTATGAAACATCAATGATCATAACAAACGTAGAAAAATCTGACTAAATTATTTTTTTTGGAAACAAATCATACTTTTGTTTTCCGTTTGAAAAATTATATGTATGCGAACAAAAACTTCAAAATTATATGGTGTTTATCTCTGTTATAAACATAATTCAAGAACGCTATTTAAATATTTATTTATTTAGTTATTTCTTTTTCAAATTTAAGCGATTTTCCGAAGAATTTTGGAATGGATTCTTGTATTAGTTTGAGGTAAATGTGAAAATAGGAACATTTCAATCAATTAACAAATTCTGAAATATTATGGTACAGAGACGATTTTAATCAAATTTAATAATTTTTTTAAAAACTTATTTAGGGGATGGGTTGAAGTAACAAATTATGGCAAATAGGTGGTGAGCAAAAATATTCAAAATATTTTGAAAATAATTTTGATCTCCGCTTGTCAGATTGCCCTGTTTAACCAAGACTTGTCCGGATTTTTTTCAAACCAAATTTGGGAAAAATCAGGTTTCGGCTCTCCAACGAATTGAAGAGCCGCAAATTCGACATCGTAGCGCTGCAGGAGGTATGCTGGAAGGGCTCCACGGTACGAACGTATCCAGATGGTCGTGCCATCTACCAGAGCTGCGGCAACACACACGAGCTTGGAACAGCTTTTATAGTGATGGGAAAGATGCAAAAGCGCGTGATCGGGTGGTGGCCGATCAACTCACGAATGTGCAGGTTGAGAATCAAGGGCCGGTTCTTCAACATCAGCATCATCAACGTGCACAGCCCTCACCTCGGAAGTACCGGTGACGACAAAGACGAATTCTACGCGCAGCTGGAGCGTGAATACGACCGTTGCCCAAAACATGATATCAAGATCGTCATCGGGGATTTCAATGCTCAGGTCGGCCAGGAGGAGGAATTCAAACCGACAATTGGAAGGTTCAGTGCACACCAGCTGACCAACGAAAACGGCCTCAGACTTATTGATTTCGCCGCCTCCAAACGAATGGCCGTACGTAGTACCTTTTTCCAGCACCGCCTCCCACACAAGTACACCTGGAGATCACCGTACCAAACTCAATCACAGATCGACCACGTTTTGATCGACAGCCGGCACTTCTCGGACATCATCGACGTCAGATCCTGTCGGGGCGCCAACATCGAGTCGGACCATTATCTGGTGATGGTGAAGATGCGCCCAAAACTCTCCGTAGTGAACAACACGCGAAACCGGCGCCCGCCTCGGTTAAATATCGCGCGACTGAAGCAACCTGAGGTCGCGGCAGACTACGCGCAATCGGTCGAAGCAGCGCTGCCGGCAGAGGGCGAGCTTGACGAAGCCCCTCTCGAGGACTGTTGGGATACCATCAAAACAGCCATCAACAGTGCTGCGGAGAACGTCATCGGTTACGTGGAGCGATCTCGACGGAACGACTGGTTCGACGAGGAGTGTAGGAGGGTGATGGACGAAGAGAATGCCGCGCGGGCGGCAGTAGTGCAGAGAGGCACCCGTCGAAATGTGGAAGATCACCGACAGCGGAAGAGGCAGCGAGTCCGACTTTTCCAGGAGAAAAAGCGCCGCCTGGAGGAGGAGGAGCTCGAGGAGCTGGAGCAGCTGCATCGTTCCCAAGAAACACGAAAGTTCTATCAGAAACTCAACGCATCCCGCAAAGGCTTCGTGCCGCAAGCCGAAATGTGCCGGGATAAGGACGGGGGTATCCTGACGGACAATCGTGAGGTGATGAAAAGGTGGAAGCAGCACTTCGATGAACACCTGAACGGCGCACATGCAGGAGATCAAGACGGTGGGGGAAGGTACATCGCCGGCGTAGCCAACGACGAAGACGAGCCACTCCCAACGATGAGTGAAGTTAAGGAAGCCATTCGCCAGCTGAATAGAAACAAGTCGGCTGGGAAGGATGGCATCGCAGCTGAACTCATCAAAATGGGCCCGGACAGGTTGGCCGATTGCCTACACCGGTTGATAATCCGGATCTGGGACATAGAACAGCTACCGGAGGAGTGGAAGGAGGGGGTAATATGCCCCATCTACAAGAAGGGCGACAAATTGGACTGTGAGAACTACCGAGCGATCACTGTCCTCAACGCCGCCTACAAAGTGTTGTCCCGAATCCTACTTCGCCGCCTAACGCCACAGGCAAACAGATTCGTGGGAAGTCATCAGGCCGGCTTCATGGAGGGACGGTCAACGACGGACCAGATATTTACATTACGGCAAATCCTCCAAAAATGCCGGGAACACCAAGTCCCTACGCACCATCTATTCATCGACTTCAAAGCCGCATACGACACGATCGACCGTAACGAGCTATGGAAAATCATGGACGAGAACGGCTTTTCCGGGAAGCTGATCAGACTGATCAAGGCGACGATGGATGGAACGCAGTGCTGTGTGCGGATTTCGGGTGAATTGTCGAGTTCATTCGAATCTCGCAGGGGGCTTCGACAAGGTGATGGTCTATCCTGCATGATGTTCAACGTGGCGCTAGAAGGTGTTATTCGACGAGCGGTGGGCGAAATGCGGGGCACGATTTTCAACAGATCCAGTCAACTTATCTGCTTTGCCGATGACATTGATATAGTCGGCAGATCATCTGCGGCGGTGGGGGAGATCTACCGCAAACTGAAACGCGAAGCAGGAAGGATTGGGTTGATGATTAATACGTCCAAGACAAAGTACATGCTGGCCTGCGGATCCGAGACCGACCGAACCCGCTTGTCCAGTAACAACAAGGTCACGATCGACGGCGACGAGCTGGAGATAGTCGAAGACTTTGTCTATCTCGGCTCCCTGGTGACCGCAGACAATGACACCAGCCGTGAGATCCGGAGGCGAATTATTAGCGGAAGTCGTGCCTACTATGGACTCCACAAGCAACTGCGGTCGAGAAGACTTAGCCCTCGCACGAAGTGTAACCTGTATACGACGCTTATTAGACCGGTTGTTCTCTACGGGCACGAGACATGGATATTGCTCGAGGAGGACCTGCGTACACTCGGAGTATTCGAGCGACGAGTGTTAAGAACCATCTTTGGCGGCGTACAGGAGAACGGAGTGTGGAGGCGAAGGATGAACCACGAGCTCGCGCGACTCTACGGCGAACCCAGTATCCAGAAGGTGGTGAAGGCTGGTCGGATACGCTGGGCGGGACATGTTGCGAGAATGCCGGATGACTGTCCTGCAAAACAGGTGTTCGCCACGAATCCGGTAGGAATAAGACGAGCAGGGGCGCAACGAGCAAGGTGGAGCGTGATCTGGCGAACGTGGGGTGCCCGAGAAATTGGAGAACGGTTGCCATGGACCGAGTGAATTTTAGGAATTATGTTCGTCAAGTTATGTCGTAAGACGGAATACTATGTAAATAAATAAATAAATAACAGGTTTAGCTCGGATGCTCGAATTCGTAAAAATGAGCCCGGAATTGCTCGACTTTATTCACTTTACTTGCAAAATCAACCAATTTTTGAAGCAAGTTTTTCAGAAGCCTCAATCACGATTTAAATCTGCTGATGTTAGTTTTGTATATAAAAAAAACATTATTTCAAGCCTTTGTTTTCATTGATTTTTGTTGCGAGATTCTTTGGTTTAGTCCAAATTTGCCCAGATATCACACGGATCTCGGGATGAAAATTTTGATTTCGAATGTCCGAATTTTGCCAGGTTTATAAATTAAATTACGCGGATTTGCCGGCCCGTATACGCTCGAAAAATTTCTGGTAACCTTTCTCCAATCACATTTGTAATATATCGATACTTTTTTCGATTGTGCATATTTTGATGGAAATTGATTTTTGATTCTTTGGATTAAAATAAATATTTGAATTTGAAATACATGCTTCAAACAAAGTCATTCCTTAATACATCCTTAAAACTTCTTTCCACCAGCTTTATGTTAAATGAGAAGTTTTTGAAAAGAAATTCCAGCAACACAAATAAGTCATAAAACAGTAAATAAATAAGCTATTTTCGTCATGTGTTTTAACAACATGAGATTTTCAGTCGTTGCAGTTTCATCAAATGAGCTGAAGGATTTTAAAAAAGCTACTCTAACTTATTTGAAAGGAACCATTTACAGATAAGAAATTCTGTTTTGCCCCTGTTTACCCCTATGAGGATTATGTCATCTTATTAATTAATTCCTTAATATCTCACTTGAATGTTGATCGATTTATCAAAATGAACACCAAATTTAAGCTCAAGAATACCTTCAACATCGTTCTAAATTAAAGATCTATCGACTAACGAATGTAAAAGATATTCATTTTTGTAGATAAATTTCTTTCCAAAAAAGTTTATTGAAAGAAATTGTAGTTTTATGAGAGAGAGTTCATTTAGCATTTTAACAGTTTAACGGAGACAATATTTGGTTCAAATAATTTTTTAATGTGGGGCCAAATTTTCGTGAGACTCAATACTTTACAGAATTTAACTTCCAAATCAAACAAAACTACTGCCAGAACGGTTTTGAAATTGCTAACATGAGTATAAGGATGGCAGCCAAATGGGTCATGATGAATTTCGAAAACCGACCATATACATTTTGTAGATTGGTCTGAAAAAACTGATCTTTGCCGGATTACAGCTCAATCTGATTGGATATAAGGGTGTCTCAAAGCGCTCAAAGTTCGGGTTTTTTACCCTCAAAAATCACCAAAGCAAATCAAAAAAGTCTAAATTTTATTTTTGGTACCATATGACTTAGAAATGTGTGCATGAGATCTAATGTTATCTCGAGAAAAAAAATTGCGAAAAACATATTTTCTGGGTCTACTTTGGTCGGTTTTTCCAGTCCCATTTTCATTCTCAGAAAGTCAATGTTTGGGCAAACAATTTTTTACGGGATGACAGTAGATCCCGTTGTTTCATGCATTTCTTAGTCATTTGGCATCACATTTAAAATTTCGATGGTACGGATTTCCTTAAGTCCCTTAATAAGATTGCCGAAAAAAATTCTTTGATTTTTACAAAGCATTCGTTTATACAAAATTCTTAGGAAAAACCACTTTTGTTTACCACGCTCATCACATATTCACGAATAACTGTAAGGAATACAGTACTCGCTCGCTAATCGGACGTTGATGGGACCTAGAGTTACGTCTGATTATTGAAAACGTGCGATTATCGAAGTTGGGCTAAAAAATCAACATTCCCGAATTTGAGACGCATTACAGGCGCAAAACTTTCTATTCGATGATCGCATTACAGGCGCAGTTGCTGATTACCGAGCTGAGTCAAGAATAAAGTAGCAGATTTCTGGAGAAAACTTTTAAATTAAGAGCAACCGTTAGAAACGTCAGATTACCGAACTGGTCCGATTCAAAAGCGTGCGATTAACAAGCGAGAATTATACAACAAAAACATTGGCATAAAAATGTCCAGTTGAAAAAAAAACGATAAGAATTACAAAACTCTTTGAAATCTGCGAAAGAATTCTGTAATCTGTGGCACAGATTCTGGGATAAAAGATTGCTCACAACTTTGTGAAATCATATTTTTTCCGAGATTTTCACAACGTAACCCCGTATGTGATTTAAAAAATCTCTAGTTTATTTTTTAAAAAAATTTTTTTTCGAGATAACACCAGATTTTGACGTTTCGTGCATTTTGAAGTCATTTGGCATCTTAATTTCAATTTCGCTTCAAGGCAAATCAAGTCCTATTGAGCTTAAATTTTGCACAGGCCAGTTCTTTGTCCCAATCTTAAAAATTTATACTATCGGTTTTTCAAAATTCGATCTAGAAAATTTTTCCTATACATTACAAACAAAATGAGTTCATTCGACATGT
Source organism: Uranotaenia lowii (assembly GCF_029784155.1). Taxonomy (NCBI): domain Eukaryota; kingdom Metazoa; phylum Arthropoda; class Insecta; order Diptera; family Culicidae; genus Uranotaenia; species Uranotaenia lowii. The sequence continues at coordinate 15,766 of NW_026598469.1, read as the reverse complement.
TTTTCCATGCTCTTAACGGATATACAGTGAGCGAAATAAGAATAGTACCACTCTGTGTTTTGATTGTTAAAATATGAATGATTGAAAATCACAAAAATTTTCTTCTACAATTTGTTTTGAATTGTACAACGGATAAATCAAACATAAGTTTACTTTTATTGGACGCAGCAATTGGCGTTGAGGCCCAAAAATATGAAAAAATGTTTGCAAAATAAGAATAGTACCACTTGTGATTTTCAACAAAAACAAGATTATTTCTAAAAATTTACTGTGTCAAATTGAATAATGCTGCTTGTATGAATTATTTGAATAGATAGCAGCACTTTGAGGAGTTTTCTTGAATTCCAAAGGTTTTCAAAGGTTTTAAATGAGGATTAAGAGGTGCTCTTTTAGAACAAAGGAGTTTGATATTTTAGCTGTAGTTCTTTACCAAATATCACACTTTTTCCAGTTTCAAGTCGTAGATGGCAGCACTATCTTGCAGTTAAAACCAAATTAAATCTCAATATTGTTTTTCCAGGTTTATTTAAGTCCATATTCATCATTTCGAGGTAGTTTTCCAACATAGTTTTGTTTGAGTTCACGAAAATCACCAGCACAAGAATAAACCATCGCCAAAATTTCCAGTCATCTCAACTTCCGATTCAATTGCAAATCATACCAATAATACTGCTGGCTGGTTCATCAATCTCCATAGGAAAGTACAACATTATACTGATTATCGGTCCAAAAAATTCTTTTTTAGTGACCTTGATGCAATTCAAATTTTTTTATTTAGCTATCTTAGAATTTCCAAGGCGTTCACACGGTATCAAGTACTTATTTCTTGACCAAAATCATCCAACACACCTTAAATAATCCAGGATATTCAAAAATGGGCATCACTTCGGTTTAATTGCAAGATAGTGCCATCTATGACTAAAAACTGGAGAAATAGTGTTTGACTATTTAAAAATTTAGACTTTTTGAATATGAAGTCTATGTTTTGGATTCGAATTCAGCCTAGAATCTATATTTCATCACTAGCTGATCCCATACGAACTCCGTTTCGCTTTCAATTTAGAATATGTTAGAACAGTTTGAATGAATTTACAGGCATTTTTCAGATGCAATTCCGAATGCATTTTAAGCAAAAATAGCAAAAATGTTGAACACGTTATATTTTTTTGTCGTTTGCTAATAAATTTGATATCAGGAATCATTTGACCGTGCCTAAACACCCCTGTTTATGAATTTTCATTTCGAAGCGATACAAACTCACGCAATTATTGCAAAGCAAATTTGACAGTTAATAAGATCCCCTTTTTTATCGTTTGATACAAATATTGAAATCAGAAATCAATTGATCGTCCCAACCCCAAAAAACCGTTCATAAATTTTAACTCGATCGTTGCAGATCGGTGGTTTCTTTTCCGAACTTCTTTTCTGATCTCTGAAATCGATTGCCCATCCTTCAAAACTCCCGTGTGCAAATTTTCAAACCAATCCATTGCATAATAACGTCAATACCGCAAAAAAAAACAGTGAATAGTTAATTTGGACGTCCTCTTTGGCCGACCTCTGACGAAAAATTGGATAATTGGAATAAATTGTTCTTTCTTGATTATATTTCTATCTGCAAATTTTCGTCTCAATCCGATGTACAACAACGTCAATATCACAAATAAATTGAAATGGTAGTATGGATGACCCCTTTTGCGGGTTCAGTACACAAAATTTGATACCTGCAATCGTTTGCACATCATTCAAAACTCTCGAGTATCAATTTTCATCTGAATCCGATGTATAATAACGTCAATATCGCAAAAATAGCGAACAGTTAATATGGACGACCCCTTTGACTTGCCACTTATACAAAATTTGATACCGGCAATGGATTGCGTGTCCTTAAAAATATCCGAGCGCAAATTTTATTCTCAATCCGATGAATAACAACCTCAATATCACAAAAATTTTGAGAAGTTAATATGGACGACCCCCTCGTGTACCAATTTTCATCATAACGTCAGTATCACAAAAATACTGAACAGTGAATATGGACGACCCCTTTGGCTGGCCCCTTACACGAAATTTGATACCGGCAATCGATTGCCCGTTCCCAAAACCATCCGAGCGCAAATTTTTAGCTCAATCCGATGTAGATATACTAAAGTCAATATCACAAAAATATTGAAAAGTTAATACGGACGGCCCCTTTTGTCGACCCCTGACCCAAAATTCAATACCTGAAATCGATTTCCCATCTCTCAAAACCCCCATGTGCACATTTTCATCACGATCCGACGAAAAATAACGTGAAAATCGCGAAAACAATATTTGTCTTGTATGGACGACCCCCTTCAGAAGGGGTCAACCGAAATTATGAAAACATTTCTTGCTACGCAAATTGCTTCGTCCAAAAAAAGGAAACTTATGCTGGATTTATCCGTTAAACAATTCAAGCAAAACACATTTTTATTTCGCTCACTGTATGAGGCCCTTGGAGAAAATTAGAAATAAGTGCATAAAAGCTAATTTCGAGAAAACAGGCTTCTAAGTTGTAAATAAAATTTAAAAAAAATCTGCAAAAATCAACAAATAAAGTTTGAATTATTTGGCATTATTCCCCTTTGGCTCTGAGGGCCTCATATCAAGTTAATTATTTATTATTTCAATGCTTTTTCGAAATTCAATCTCAATTCTTTACTTTGACTGGTAATGAAATGTAAATTTTTTTAAGCTGTTACAGATCTGAACCAGAAGTCAAATCCAAAGTCGATTGTCGAATAGAATTTTAATTTTTATTTTGCTTTGAATTTTGATTTTTGATCTGACTTCTCAATTTGTAGTAAAATTTGTTAATTAATTGAAATCTACTTTCGCTTTTTATCTTTAAAGTAAAATTTTAACAAGAAAAAATTATTTCTAAAATATATGTTAACAACTCTTTCCGATTTAATATTTGCAATTTTCATTTCCAGTCTATTAAAGTTAAATAAGATTTCAAACATTTTCCGATCGTGGACTCTATATACATGTTTTTTTTTTTATCAGTTGAATGAGTTTGACATATGCGTCGCAATTTTTTTATTAGGAAAAAGCTTTCTTTCACTTTTAAAATCATGCCGAATCAAAACAACTCAATCTCCATTGTTCCATCTTTTTAAATGTCTAATATTCGTTAAAAAAATCCAATTCCAGCATTAAAATCCTCAGCGAGCTAAGGGATGGCAATCAAATTGTGTTAATTAAACTGGCTGGCTGGCTGAAAGTGTGCATGCATCCATGTTTGTGTTTATGTGAGCAAGCGATTTAATTGTGGCACTTCACAAAATCATATATATCGCTATTGATTTTTTTCTCTCCCTTCAACGTTCGTTCCCGCGGAAAATATGTGCGCGCCAGCGAGTGTTAATTAGTTTTGATGAAGTTGATTGGGTTTGAAAATGAACGTTAAGGGGAGATTGATATGTTGGGATTTTTTTCGGTGTTTGAATTTGAGCTGTTGAGAAGTTCGTTCTACAGGATAGGATGACAGATACAGAAGTTGTTATATTTGTTCCTGAAATCCTTTGATAAATCTTGTGAGCTTTAAATGATTGATTGAGTCACGTAGTTATTATAATTGATTTTGCTTCGTCTTTTTTAACCTGATTCCACAATTCCACGTAACAAATTATATTGCATCAAGTTGCAATCGGAACAACTTTTTTCTGTTCAGAACAGATCATCAATTTCCGTTCAACCCAAAAACTTTTTCCGGTTTCGATTCAAGCATCGATAATCAATACAAATCATATTTCACAATCAATTAACCACACCCACGTAACAAATGACGATGGTAGGTATGCTTTCACTTCTTCAAGTGCCACAGGGAAAATTTGATAAGCTGTGTACCGACTTGTTTGTGTTCTGCACACACCGATATGATGGCGAAAAGCGAAAAGTGTATCAAGAAATTTTGCCGAAGGAGCAGAGAAGTCAACCAAAGTGCAAAAAACCTTACCAATTTCCTGCTCTTCCCTTCCGATTTCCAGGAACCGCAGAAGCTTGTTGTACACAGCAAATTCCACCAACACCCAAGAACCACCCAATTTATGTTTGCTGCAAATGTGGGCGCAAAACCAGCATAAAACCTTCTGCCAGTCATAGTTTATGTACTTTCAGCCTAATCCAAAAATTGCCAAAAGATTTTCCCCTGCAGTTTGTAAGGGTGTGGATGACTTTTTGCAGAGCCGGATTTAAAAATAACTCAAAAAAGGTCAGACAAAAACTATACAGATGAATGTTTTGGAATATTTATTTATTAACAATTTTGTAGCAGTTGGATTAGTCTGAAGACTGTTGTCGAACTCAGAAAAGTCGGAAATAGAAAGAAAGAAGGAAATCAAACATACACAAAAATTCAAAACGAAACAAAAAGAATAACACATACAGAAAACAAAAAAAATATATAAAAAATCAAAATAGAAAAAAAAGTCTAACCAATCTGTCCCAATATATAAACCAAACTAATCAAAACGAAAGAAACAAACACATCGACTGAAACAAAAATAAACAAAAAAAAAAATGAAGATCATTGGAATTATCATAAAAAATTTTAGCTAAAAAAATTAAATGGCACAAAAATTAAAAAATTACAAAACTGACAAAAATGACAAAAATGACAAAAATGACAAAAATGACAAAAATGACAAAAATGACAAAAATGACAAAAATGACAAAAATGACAAAAATGACAAAAATGACAAAAATGACAAAAATGACAAAAATGACAAAAATGACAAAAATGACAAAAATGACAAAAATGACAAAAATGACAAAAATGACAAAAATGACAAAAATGACAAAAATGACAAAAATGACAAAAATGACAAAAATGACAAAAATGACAAAAATGACAAAAATGACAAAAATGACAAAAATGACAAAAATGACAAAAATGACAAAAATGACAAAAATGACAAAAATGACAAAAATGACAAAAATGACAAAAATGACAAAAATGACAAAAATGACAAAAATGACAAAAATGACAAAAATGACAAAAATGACAAAAATGACAAAAATGACAAAAATGACAAAAATGAAAAAAATGACAAAAATGACAAAAATGACAAAAATGACAAAAATGACAAAAATGACAAAAATGACAAAAATGACAAAAATGACAAAAATGACAAAAATGACAAAAATGACAAAAATGACAAAAATGACAAAAATGACAAAAATGACAAAAATGACAAAAATGACAAAAATGACAAAAATGACAAAAATGACAAAAATGACAAAAATGACAAAAATGACAAAAATGACAAAAATGACAAAAATGACAAAAATGACAAAAATGACAAAAATGACAAAAATGACAAAAATGACAAAAATGACAAAAATGACAAAAATGACAAAAATGACAAAAATGACAAAAATGACAAAAATGACAAAAATGACAAAAATGACAAAAATGACAAAAATGACAAAAATGACAAAAATGACAAAAATGACAAAAATGACAAAAATGACAAAAATGACAAAAATGACAAAAATGACAAAAATGACAAAAATGACAAAAATGACAAAAATGACAAAAATGACAAAAATGACAAAAATGACAAAAATGACAAAAATGACAAAAATGACAAAAATGACAAAAATGACAAAAATGACAAAAATGACAAAAATGACAAAAATGACAAAAATGACAAAAATGACAAAAATGACAAAAATGACAAAAATGACAGAAATGACAAAAATGACAAAAATGACAAAAATGACAAAAATGACAAAAATGACAAAAATGACAAAAATGACAAAAATGACAAAAATGACAAAAATGACAAAAATGACAAAAATGACAAAAATGACAAAAATGACAAAAATGACAAAAATGACAAAAATGACAAAAATGACAAAAATGACAAAAATGACAAAAATGACAAAAATGACAAAAATGACAAAAATGACAAAAATGACAAAAATGACAAAAATGACAAAAATGACAAAAATGACAAAAATGACAAAAATGACAAAAATGACAAAAATGACAAAAATGACAAAAATGACAAAAATGACAAAAATGACAAAAATGACAAAAATGACAAAAATGACAAAAATGACAAAAATGACAAAAATGACAAAAATGACAAAAATGACAAAAATGACAAAAATGACAAAAATGACAAAAATGACAAAAATGACAAAAATGACAAAAATGACAAAAATGACAAAAATGACAAAAATGACAAAAATGACAAAAATGACAAAAATGACAAAAATGACAAAAATGACAAAAATGACAAAAATGACAAAAATGACAAAAATGACAAAAATGACAAAAATGACAAATATGACAAAAATGACACAAATGACAAAAATGACAAAAATGACAAAAATGACAAAAATGGCAAAAATGACAAAAATGACAAAAATGACAAAAATGACAAAAATGACAAAAATGACAAAAATGACAAAAAATGTTTTAAAAATGACACAAAAATGACACAAAAAAAAAAAACACATACATGACTCAAAAATGACCCAAAAGGCCAAAAAAAAATGACTCAAAAATATCACAAATATAACACAAAAATAACACAAAAATGACTCTAAGTGACACAAATGACACAAAAATGACACGAATATGACAAAAAAATGGCACAAAAATGACAGAAAAATACCAAAAAACAACACAGAAATTACTTAAAAATAACACAAAAATGACACAAAAATTTCACAAAAATTATTTAAAAATTAAACAAAAATTATTAAAAAATTACACAAAAAAGACACAAAAAATGACAAAATCGACAAAAAGGACACTAAATGTCACAAAAATGTCACAAAAATGACACAAAAAGGCCACAAACACAACACAAAATGACAAAAAAATGACACCAAAATAACACAAAAATGACACAAAAATAACACAAAAATGACACAAAAATGACACAAAAACGAAACAGAAATGACAAAAAAATTTTTTACTAAAATAACGCAAAAATAAAACGAAAATGAAACCAAATTGACTCAAAAATGACTCAAAATGACACAATAATGGTATATATCGATTAAAAAATGACAAAATGTCAAAAAATTGGCTGAAAAACGAGTAAAAAAGGATACAAAAATAGCACCTATATGAAACAAAAATGATGCAGCAATGGCAAAAATCATCCAAAAAGTACCCAAATAACAAAATAAATATGCGCAACTGTGACAAATTTTCTTAAAGCTTATAAGGGTTAAATTTTTAATTCTACAACTTTTTATCCTATTTCTAAATAAATTTTTTATATTAATTTTAAACCTTTTTCCTTCTACATCACATCCAAATAGAAGTGGCTCGTTGCAACTCCCCCTTAATTCCAACCCTGTTTTTGTGTTTGTATTTGTATCCCTGCAACAACGTTATGCACAAACGTTGAGTCACGTTCCTTGTTCCAGAACGCATCCTCTCCCAGCACAGCTCGTTGTCGTCTTCTGCTTTTCTACTTCCTTCTCCCAGTCATTCAACACAATCCAGTCCATTCACCCACCCACCCATTCAACATGGAGCAGCAGCAGAGAGCATCAACATAATTGAAAGCCATTTAATGCAGAAGCTCTTATGCATGAACGCAACCTTAGATATAGCACATCAGCAACGTTGCCGGGAAAGACTGGGGGGCATCATGCACTTTTCCCCCTTTTAAAGTATAGGAGATGCAGTTCCTGGTAACCGAGGTACTTCTTTGGAATTTTTCTCCACCCCATCTTCGTCATCCTCCATCTGACTACTGGGTACTGGGTCTAGGAGTTTCCGGTTGGTTCGAAAGATGGGCTCCCACCAACCAACAAGCAAGAGAAGAGCAATAAGCCACACAGCACAGCCAAACTGCTCCTCCGGAATGCCAGGGAGCTATTTCTTGATGATAAATTTCATAATTCATTCAAACCAACAGCAGCAGCCAATCCTGCCTGGCAGCCTGCCATTCATCTTTTGCTAGTTTTTCTACTCACCAGAAGTTGCTCTGACAGAGTTTCGTTCGCAAAGAGTAAGGATGTTCCCAGCTAGCCGGTTACTGATTGTACCGGAAAAGTTGTGTGTGTCCCCCTTTTTTTCCGTTTGAGTTTACTCTTTCAGCAGTAAATATGCGGAAATTAATTGGTTAATCAATTGGTGAAAAATGCCCTGGCAATTTTGCAATTCAAATTGGGGAAGTGTTGACTTTGATTGACAACACGAAACTTTGACGTCATGTTACGCCGTTCAAAAAATTTGAAAATTTCATTATAATGACAAATTAAGTTTCCATTAAAAATGTTCAACAATTATTCAGATGCGTTCCACTCAAAAAGGCGTTTTAATCAATTCGACAGTTCTGCTTGAACTTATACGCTTTGAACATAGTTCTTAGGATAATTTTCATTTTTAAATTAAAAGCAATTTCAATTATTTTTTTTTTTTTGAAAAACTAATCATAAGGCTTTTTAAGGATTATGATCGTGAAACTTAAACAGACATAACCTTTAAAAGTGGCAACTAAAAAAATATATCTCTACATAAAAATAGATAGAAGATTTTCCATAGCCAAGAGATTTTGCCGGACGAAATTCACGGACGAAAATGCATTTTGGATCCCTTAATCACACTGATATCCGACTTAATGTGAATGTTTATGTAATTTGTCGTGAACTGACGGTTAACTTGTATCATTATCCAGAATCTTTCTGTAAAACGTCCGTCCCTCACAAGAAGGTTGCCAACATTTTTTTTTTTTAAATCAGGGACTGGTGGAATTAAAATCAGGATACGTCAAAGTAACGCAAATTTTGCTCAAAGTGATGACCTTTTTATTTTTATTTTTATTTTGGTCATATCGATGCCCATTTTCACTTTGGCAATGGTATCTCATGCGGTTTCTCACAACAGATTCTGAGACTTATTTTCAAAAGTTCGAGAATTCCAATGGCTTATCAGATTGTCAAGCTGAACTTCTAAAAATCAGGGGAATTCTCATAAATCAGTCACATTGGCATCTCTGCTCACAAAGTAAGATCAATACCTGATTTGTGTTTTTGTTTACACTTTTAAGCTTGTATATCATTGTTGTCACATTTTTTTTTTAACTTTCATTTCTATTCAAAAAATTTGTTTACACTTTGTAGCTTATCTTCACGTGTGGCCACATATTTGTTTTATTAATTTTCATGATTTATATTACATTTAGATTATTTTTTTTTCATTTTTCATCTCACCTCTGCAGTCCCCTTTACTTCTCTTTGATAATTTTTGATTTTTTATTTTCAAGCTCAACATTTGTTACGAGTACATGAGACTCCCCAAAAAAGTGGCGCAATCTTATGCCAAAATGAAAAAAAATCCATTTTCATGAGCGCTGTTGTTTTAATTTCGTGAACCTTGAGGCGACTTCTGTCTCAGCGAGTCCTCAATTTCAGATGATGTGCTAAGAAACGGCTAAGAAATTTTAAAGTTGTGATCCTAAATTTCGGTCCAAATCACGAAATAACGCTTATAAAGCCCAGAAAACGCATTTCAAAGTTGTGATCAGAAATAACGGACCAAACTCCGAAATAACGCTTAGAAAAGCCAGAAAACGCTTTTTTAAGTTGTGATCCCAGATATCGGACCAAATCACGGCATAACGCTAAGAAATGCCAGACATCGCACTTTAATGTTTTGATCCCTAATTTCTTTACAAATCACGAAATAACGCATCGAAAACCAGAAAACACATTTTAAAGTTGTGATTCCTTATTTCGGTCCGAATCGTGAAATAACGCTTCGAATCAGTCCGATACAGTTTCCAACAGCCTTTTAATTTAGCTTCCAGAAAATCGTGAAATGAGTAGAAAATTCTCTCTCTATCTTAATTTAACCCTAGGCATCAGTTCATATCACTTTCGCTTGATTATTTACTAAATAAGTTCAGCACATACTGCCATCATGATGCCACGCGCCGGATTCCAAACTTGACAAACTGCGGTTTGAGAGATTTTTTAAATTTGCTGCTCGATTGCTTCTTTCCTACATTTACCTAATATATCGCCCTTTGGAATGGTATTTGAAAAAAAAATTGCCCAACTTGGGGATCGAGCCCCGATCTTCGTGATGACAATCGAACACGCTAACACAAGGCCACATCTAGATATTTTTCTTACTGAAACTAAAACTCGAAGTGGTGATATGATTTTATAGCATACCTGCAGGCGTACCCGCCAAACTTTAGCAACTTTCAAGATCATCAATGAGTACATATGGTTCACTCAAGGGAGTTGCGCTTTTCTTTCTCTTTGTCAGCAACAAAGAGTCAATTGTTTAACTTTTAAAGCCTTCGTTAAATAAATATGTGACTTTTGGTTGCTTGGGTATCGTGCGTTTTCGTTTTTTCCACTGGCATGGGAGCAAACTTTTTCTTAATAATCAAACAAAATCGTTATCCGAGACGATGCAAATATATGCTTGCTACACTCACCCTAATGCTTACCCCCAACACTGACAACTTCTATAGGTTACAACCATGGTTACACCAATATGCCTAAGAATTGACTGGTACAAAGGATAAGAAGTGCAAGCAGCGGCACTTGAACTTCTAGTTAGGAATAGGATTTAATTTTCGCCATCGAAAGAACATATTGAAATCATAAAATCTTTGATTCTAGCCGTCATAATGAAGAGCGCTCCACTGGGTGTGGAGACGAGCCCGTCTTCAATCCACGGTTCCATAAAATGAGGTAGCCTAAAACTCTCCTCAAAGAACCGCTTCAATCAGATGCCCGGGTGGATCCCCCAAATTGCTTGAATGTAAATTCTAATGAAATTTGTACACTCAGAAAAATATCATTATATATACCATAAGATTGTCTTATGAAGCGAATGAATTCTTCAGTTGAACACCTGCTTCGATGAGAGGTTGTTGTTTTCATAAGAGGGTCTCATGGAATCTGAAAATTATACCTTTGATGAGAAAATATCAAGATAATTGATGTTTAAATCGTTCAGTTTATTTTCTGGGTAATTTGTTATTTGTTTACAATTACATCGTGACCAAGGCACGGTTCCAACTGTCATTCTGCCGCACCCGGTCCATTAAACTTATCTTTTTTGCCGGTCAATATGCTGAAAAGTAGACATAAAAATATATGTTTAAGTTAACAAATAATTTCATCGTTCACAAAAAATAAACTTACCATGAAGAATATCAAAATCACTTTCTACTTTGAGAAAAACTAGTTGCTTGGTACTACGATGAGAAAATGACTGATGGAATAAATGTGTTCATTATTTTCCACAATGCTGCTTCTTCTATTTTTCATAAGAATTTCGTATGAATATTGAAAAAAGTTCATAAGAATCTTATGAAAAATCAGTTTGGACGCAAAAAAGCGGTTCATAAGATGTATTTTTTGAAATTTGTAATAAGATTTCTTCTGAGTGCAACATTTTTTAGAAAATTTGAGTATAGAACATAAAGATGAAGCAAAAAAGCATCTTGAACTTTTTTGTTTACCCTGTAATATGCGACCAGTAATGGTGGTGCATAGTTCTAGATTTTTAAATCAACGATTTTTTAACAAAAAATGCCGCGTGAATGAACCGCACCAATTGATTAACACTAAACGTACCGGAGGCGATCAAATGACGGTTTTGGAACTTTAAATGACGATTACGCCATATATAATATTTTTTTCGCAAATTTAACGACAGGACTATTTTTATTTTAAAAATGAAAGTATTTTTGCATTTTAAAATTTTGTCTAAGTGTTGTTGTTTTCGAATAACGCATGTGGTATACCTATTCATACCGCGAGCGGTCAAATGACGGCAAACACCATTTTCGCTAAAACTCTCTTGTTTCTCAACCGATTTCTACTTAATTTATAGTTTTGAAAAGCTTATAACGTGACTCAAATATGTTTCTCAGACAATTTTCAGCTACAATCAATTATTTCAAAGTTATTTGAAGTTCAAAAAAAAAATTTTATGAAAAAACATGCTTCAGGAAAAAGGCTGAAAATTATTTATTAAGTGCTCGAAAAAAATTTCGCTTAGTGTTTGAGAAAGCTGAAGTTAGAAGCTATATGTTATGGAAACTTTTTTTCAATTTTTTTAAAGATCATGGCCACAAAAATGTAAAAAAGTCGTGTTAAACCCGTACTTTTCAATCAATCAGCCGCCAGGAACAGCTGTTGCAGTAGAAAAATTAAAAAAAGTAGATTGGAAAGTTAACGTAATTTGTCACATTATGGCATCTTTAGATTTTCAAAATACGAAATACATAATTTATGACGACTTTTCAAAGGTTGCTGTTTTTCGAACTTTTTATGAATCTGGATTTTCTGAGACAATCCCTACACCAAAATTCAGCTTTGCACAGGATTTTGAGTATGTCAACGTTAGGTTTTGGCAATAAAACTATATGCAGAAGAAAGCAAATTTCATACCGGTTCTAGCGATGTAACTGCATTGGCGGTGCAATGCTTGGCAAGAATATGATAAATAAAACAGTGCAAGTGCAGTGCATTCCATATGCGAAACATATAGCTTCTAGCTTCAGCGTTCTCAGGCACTAAGCGAAATTTTTTTCGAGCACTTAATAAATGATTTACAGCCTTTTTCCTGAAGTATGTTTTTTCATAAAAAATTTTTTGAACTTCAAATAACTTTGAAATAATTGATTGTAGCTGAAAATTGTCTGAGAAACAAATTTGAGTAACGTTATAAGCTTTTCAAAACTATAAATTTAGTAGTCGGTTGAGAAACAAGAGAGTTTTTGCGAAAATGGTGTTTGCCGTCATTTGACCACTCGCGGTATGAATAGGTATAAACAAAGTGTCGGTATGTTTAAGTGTTAAGAAACCTGAACGATATTTTCCTACTTCCACTAAAAACGCTCGTATCCTGTTCAAAGTGATAATTTTTTTTAATAAAACCTCACTCGAAATCAGAAAAAAATCACAAACAAGTAAAAAAATGTTCTAACTTTTGAAATATGTGTTGTACGTAAGAAACTTTTTTGAAGTTTTCATAAATTCTTCGAATAATATCCTTATTTCGTCGATTTGTATTCATTTAACATGGAGCTGTTACATTTGTTTGCCCAACTTTTGAAGATTTCTAAGCGTTGCCTCCTAGGTTGAAAAATAAGAGGTGAAATCTGTGACAACTCACGAAAATTTGTGTCCGAGAATAAACATTCCATAACAAAATTTTATGTATTGAACTTTGTGATAATTTCGTATCCTTTAACTTTTTTGTAAGACGTATATAAATTTACTAGTAATTTTTATATGTAACAAAGAACAGTAAAAAGGTTACAATTTTCAATTCACTCTTATATCTGACTTAAATGTGGCTCTTGGTTTTGCATCCAGTATGACTTTAAAATTTTATTTTAAAGGAATCGCCGAAATTCGATTCACCCAACCAGTCGATATAATTTTACTAATTTTAATTTTTTTATGAGCTCATCACCTACCTAAAGCCTAAATTTCAAAGGTGGACTGACCCCCTCTCCCTTAAAAGCCCTCAACCCTCCGAAAACCGGTGGCGACCGCTTTGAAAATCACTGTACCAAATGATATTAGGTTACCTTCTTGACATGAATGAACCTCGTGTTGAAATCCAAATTATAATTTTGAGCATGAAATACAAGGTTTTTTTTTATATTCTGGAGCTTGTTTTGAATTATTTATATTTGTGGGCTTGAAATGCTTAATTTTTGATTTATTTTTTTAACCATACTTGAATGAGCACATATTTCAAGTATTGAGTTTTTAAAGAATTCTATAAAAAAGTCTTCATTAATAAAATGTTTTTTATACAATATTTCTAATTTCTGTTAAACATAAATAATCAGACATCCGAATTCGACAAAAACTGTCCCAAACAGTGTGAGAGCTTTCCAATTGGAGGCAATTTTCTGGAGCACTGAAACAGTCCTGAAGCCACCGACACCGAACGACCGGGCTAAGTCTCAAACTTTGCGCCTAACAGCTGCTGCTTCTGCTGCTACCGGAATCCAACAACAAACGTGGATACATTTCCGTTTATCCCATGAACGTCTCACAAACTTCAAACCGATATCCTTTTTGCAACACCTCCCCCTGCCTTTGCTTCCTCCATGACAGAGTACATCTTCCGATCGTTCGCCTGTTCATTCCAGCATTCAGCAGCCAAACCAACTCCGGAACCAACTGCAAAAAGGTATATTGTACGGAATTGTAATGTTCCGTTCGTTGGCATCCGATTGCTTCCCAGCAGGACGTTGTTATCTCTCCTGGCATATGTCAGTGTACGTACTTCTGGGGTGGGCCTTATTTTCCAACTTTCTTGGAACATAGCTTCCTACCTTCTAAACTTAATCCAATCAATCGCGAAATTAAGTTCTTTCGGATGACTTTAAGTCGAATATTTATAAATTTGTCAGAAGTTTTAATTGGATAAAATTCAAAGTTTCAAAAATTATTAAAATCAATCAGTTTGTCGATCGATATTGATCAATACTAATTATTGAGAGCAGAAAAATTCCGGCTCTGGGAAACCTCCGAATATTTGGAGCCACCCTAAAGTATACCCTTCGCAGAGTACAAGGGAAGAGTGCGGAAGCTTTTCGTTCAAAAAACTGTGCTGGGTTGGAGAAGTTATGAAGAAGCCCTTCACAACTGGCACCCCCTAAATGCCGGAAAATATCGTGAAGCAAAGACCCCACTTCTCAACCACCACGACGCTTCGACTCCAGGGAAGGCGGAACCGTTCCCGAAAGTATGATATGCTCGTAAAAATAACTGCTCAACTGTGGAAATTCAATTGAAATTTATCTGTTCCGAGAGTACGGATCGGAGATTGCAGCAGCATGTTCTAGGTAGGATTTGTTTCGGGGGTCGGGGTGTGTAAGCCTTTGCAGCTCTCCTGGTGGGAAAGTTGCCTCCCGGTACCCTTTCCGGAAGTATCGGGAGAGATGTTGGAATATGATTTTCCTCCTCCTGTTCATCTTCCATTTTCCAAAATCATCGACTAAATGTTGGAAACCGACTGCAAGGTGCAAGTTGGCTGCTCGGATTTGCAATGGTGAAGTTTGGGATTTATTTGCCCCTCTGCTGGGCGGCTGCCTGAGAGAAATGTTTTGATCTGGAGTAATTATTTGCAATACAATTTGCTTTGCTGGGCTGATGCTCGTGCCGTTTTGTTGCCTCAGGTCATGACTTTTGGGCCGGAAGTATGGGCATATTGATTTTGTTGTTGATCCGGAAGAAATGTGAACAAGAAATATGTGTGCCTAGCTGTCTGCTTTCCAAGGCAATGCATTGCGTATTGCTCAATTGGAACTTTAAGAGTTCTGACTTGCTGTTTAATTAGTGTAGTGCTGAAAGAGGACCGTTTGCAAATGATTTATTTCACAATTTGCATTTTAGAGAATACATCAAGGGACAAGTCAATATGTGAAATGGTGAAATTTAAACAGTTAAACACTTTTATGGCATAAAACAAAATACCGTTTGATCGAGTGAGAGTGGATAGTGGGGCTTTGTGTAAATCGAGTAAAATTATATCTTTTTCCATTTCAGGACTTAAAATTTTTGAATACATAACGTGGAAGTTGTATGTCCCTTGAAACCGAAGGGGTAAAAGTGACAAAATTTAAAACTTTGTGAGACATTATTGAGCGTAAAACATCGTGTGTTATAAAAATTCAAACCTTTATCTCCTGCGTTCCATATTAGTAGTACTCTTTACAAAATCACTACTAAAAAGCATTTGATTTGCAGCCAGAAAGATATGAGTATC
>NW_026598468.1:0-25148 GCF_029784155.1 Uranotaenia lowii | reverse complement strand
AAAAATGACAAAAATGACAAAAATGACAAAAATGACAAAAATGACAAAAATGACAAAAATGACAAAAATGACAAAAATGACAAAAATGACAAAAATGACAAAAATGACAAAAATGACAAAAATGACAAAAATGACAAAAATGACAAAAATGACAAAAATGACAAAAATGACAAAAATGACAAAAATGACAAAAATGACAAAAATGACAAAAATGACAAAAATGACAAAAATGACAAAAATGACAAAAATGACAAAAATGACAAAAATGACAAAAATGACAAAAATGACAAAAATGACAAAAATGACAAAAATGACAAAAATGACAAAAATGACAAAAATGACAAAAATGACAAAAATGACAAAAATGACAAAAATGACAAAAATGACAAAAATGACAAAAATTACAAAAATTACAAAAATGACAAAAATTACAAAAATTACAAAAATTACAAAAATTACAAAAATTACAAAAATTACAAAAATTACAAAAATTACAAAAATTACAAAAATTACAAAAATTACAAAAATGACAAAAATTACAAAAATTACAAAAAATACAAAAATTACAAAAATTACAAAAATTTCAAAAATTACAAAAATTGCAAAAATTACAAAAATGACAAAAATGACAAAAATGACAAAAATGACAAAAATGACAAAAATGACAAAAATGACAAAAATGACAAAAATGACAAAAATGACAAAAATGACAAAAATGACAAAAATGACAAAAATGACAAAAATGACAAAAATGACAAAAATGACAAAAATGACAAAAATGACAAAAATGACAAAAATGACAAAAATGACAAAAATGACAAAAATGACAAAAATGACAAAAATGACAAAAATGACAAAAATGACAAAAATGACAAAAATGACAAAAATGACAAAAATGACAAAAATGACAAAAATGACAAAAATGACAAAAATGACAAAAATGACAAAAATGACAAAAATGACAAAAATGACAAAAATGACAAAAATGACAAAAATGACAAAAATGACAAAAATGACAAAAATGACAAAAATGACAAAAATGACAAAAATGACAAAAATGACAAAAATGACAAAAATGACAAAAATGACAAAAATGACAAAAATGACAAAAATGACAAAAATGACAAAAATGACAAAAATGACAAAAATGACAAAAATGACAAAAATGACAAAAATGACAAAAATGACAAAAATGACAAAAATGACAAAAATGACAAAAATGACAAAAATGACAAAAATGACAAAAATGACAAAAATGACAAAAATGACAAAAATGACAAAAATGACAAAAAATGACAAAAATGACAAAAATGACAAAAATGACAAAAATGACAAAAATGACAAAAATGACAAAAATGACAAAAATGACAAAAATGACAAAAATGACAAAAATGACAAAAATGACAAAAATGACAAAAATGACAAAAATGACAAAAATGACAAAAATGACAAAAATGACAAAAATGACAAAAATGACAAAAATGACAAAAATGACAAAAATGACAAAAATGACAAAAATGACAAAAATGACAAAAATGACAAAAATGACAAAAATGACAAAAATGACAAAAATGACAAAAATGACAAAAATGACAAAAATGACAAAAATGACAAAAATGACAAAAATGACAAAAATGACAAAAATGACAAAAATGACAAAAATGACAAAAATGACAAAAATGACAAAAATGACAAAAATGACAAAAATGACAAAAATGACAAAAATGACAAAAATGACAAAAATGACAAAAATGACAAAAATGACAAAAATGACAAAAATGACAAAAATGACAAAAATGACAAAAATGACAAAAATGACAAAAATGACAAAAATGACAAAAATGACAAAAATGACAAAAATGACAAAAATGACAAAAATGACAAAAATGACAAAAATGACAAAAATGACAAAAATGACAAAAATGACAAAAATGACAAAAATGACAAAAATGACAAAAATGACAAAAATGACAAAAATGACAAAAATGACAAAAATGACAAAAATGACAAAAATGACAAAAATGACAAAAATGACAAAAATGACAAAAATGACAAAAATGACAAAAATGACAAAAATGACAAAAATGACAAAAATGACAAAAATGATAAAAATGACAAAAATGACAAAAATGACAAAAATGACAAAAATGACAAAAATGACAAAAATGACAAAAATGACAAAAATGACAAAAATGACAAAAATGACAAAAATGACAAAAATGACAAAAATGACAAAAATGACAAAAATGACAAAAATGACAAAAAATGACAAAAAATGACAAAATTGACATATATGAAAAATATGACAAATAAATTTAAAATGTCAATTTAGAATCTTTCTGACTTTTTCACTTACTTACTTGTTAACTTTCTTACTTAATTACTTACTGACTTACTTACTTACTTACTTACTTACTTACTTACTTACTTACTTACTTACTTACTTACTTACTTACTTACTTACTTACTTACTTGCCTTTAACATACAACAAATCATCTCAGTTTCCCGATTTAATTCTGAACACAAGTCAAAGCAATAGGTCTTCACTAGCCCGAAAATCAATTCAAATATTTCAGAGATAACGATAATTCAACATTCTGTTTGCTTCCGAAACGACTATTCTGTTCTGCGCGATTCCATTCTTGTTGCGCCGTACTCCAAACATCCAAACTGGCAAATAACGCGTGGCACTGATATGAGCGAGGAGAACAAACAGCTAATACAATACCCATTACTTGCTCGGTTGAACCGGATATGTTGTTACATGAATTACCCAGCAGCACAATAATAGAATGCACCATTGCGCGCCATTTGCTCCAATCAACAACTTCATCTGCATCTATATGGGATATACGAAACGTAGCTTCAAACCCATCAGGGAGAGGACTTGCCAACGGGAAATGATCCCACACGGAACAGACGAAAATTGGTAAAAAATAATATCTAAAAATTTGCGTAGGAGGATCCTTTGTGTTTGCTTATGACTTCGTCCGTTAGCAGCTCCTCGTTTTGGTGCAATATTTTGAACATTTTTCGAAATTTTATTATGCCGGAACGTGATCAATATTTTCCATAAATAATCCCAGCTGCGAGAAGCATGGTCAAATTTCCAAGAATAAATGAAGAGAAACACACAACCGCCAAGCGTGAAATTCAAAAAGAGAGCATCCATAAATCCCGTAACGCTCCCATGGTGGGGAGGATATGAAGGATTCGACCATTACGAATTGTGACATAGGATAAGGGGAGAAGATATGCCAGCGTAACGCAGCTATTTTTTCTTCTAATTTTTTTCCGATCTTGAGTGTCGTATGATCCTATTGGAAGTTTGAAGGCTGTATCTTCATCCAGGGGCATCCAAATTTTTAAAAATTCTGAGAATCTCGATGCGTTCATGAAATCTTGAATTTTGCACCTTTTATTTTTTTTTTTATGGACGCACTCTGAAAGTCAAGAAAAAAACTCCCTAATCAGAGCTTGAGTGTTAATTTGACACTGCTCGTTTAAAATCGCTATAAATATGTTTCTCAACGGATTTGTAAAAAATTTATACTTTTAAAAACATCGTAATGTATGTAACTCAAATATCCTTTTCAGTCAATATTTAGCTTCCATTGTCAGTTTTTCTTAGAGAAATGTTCGCTTAATGTCCAAAAAAGCTGGAGTTGGATGCTATACGTGGCGCACAAGTATATATTATTTTGATTTTTTTAGGGTCATTACCACAAAAAAATGAAAAATGTGAAGTTAAACCGTAAATTTTGATCAATGTCAATGTCAATTCAACCGTCTGAATTGTTTAAGTTGCAGTAAATAAAAATTGAAAAGAATATTGGAAAGTTGACGTTATTTGACACAATTTGCCATCTTAAGATTTCCAAAATACGAATTTGCAATGGTAGTAGTTTTTTAACTGAGTAGCTACCTTTGAAAGTATTGCAGCGCTTATATAACTTCACTAGAAGCGGTATGAAATTACCTTTCTGGATAATATAAATTTATAACAGAAAGTTGAGTTATGTGTCAGAAAACCTAAGATGTAGCAAATTGACAAAAACTTCAAAAAACTGCTACCTTTGAAAATTGTTCAAAAATTCTGTGATTTGTATTTTGAAAATCTAAGGATGCCCAAATGTGTCAAATTATGTCAACTTTCCAAACTACGCTTCAAAATTTATCTGGAGCGACCTAAACAATTTCGATGGTTCATTGATTGAAAAGTGCGATTTTTACACCACCTTTTTACATAAAGCTTCTAACTCCAGCTTTCTTGAACACTACTGAATATTGTTTTGAAAATATACATTTGAAATCCTAATAAAACTAGTTATTGAATTAAAAAAAAAACATTTAAAATACATAACGAGGTTTCTAAAACTACAAATTTCATACAAATCGGTTGAAAAACAACAGATATAGCGATTTTCAGCGAGGAGCCAATTTGACAGGCACTTCAGAAACTTTTACGGGTAAAAATTTCTGAAACCTGATGGTTACCTAATAACTTTTTCATTGTAATAGCAAACATATGCATTAAGCAATTAGTTTTTCCGCCTAATGATTGATAATTATAATTAATCATGACATATGATTCAGTTCTATATATTTCCTAGGAGAGGTCATAATATGAACTTAAAAGGTGTCACACATCAAATTGCATCACAGTAAAACGCTGTACAAATGACCTAGTTGAACGATTTTTTCAAACTTTTAGACAATCTAAACCATTTCTATTCTTTTGGTATTTTTAATTGATTGTAGTTCTCTACCATACTTGTAAAATTGTACATTAGGCCCAAATCTACACAAAAAACTTTGAACAACATCTGAAAATAGCTTCTACTATTTACAAATCAACTTTTTGTCATTTTTTCCTGGAAATTGACCTCTGGGATTCTCAATAAACGGCTGCTTCAAAATAGATCTGTGTTTTTCAATGGGCCTTTGTTCCGGTGCTTTGGAAGAATTTATGTTCTTGGATACAAAAGCAACTTTTTTGGCTTCATATCACTTCAGGGCATCCTTTGAATAGAGAAACGAATAAAAATAAGTCGAAATGGTACAGAAGACCTGCCTATAGCTTATTTTAGAATTTCAACACAACGAAGAATGCAAATACACTGCTGGAAATAAGTATAAAGACAAGCTTTATATAGGGAATTCTGTACTTTCCTGTGATTGTTCAATTCAACACTTGTCCACGGTAGATTCATAGAAGAATGCCATTTCTTAAAATACAGTTGTTTCTCAAGATTCATGCATCTTTAAATTAATATGCTCTAAAAACGGATTTTCGGGTTGGAAATAAGTATAAAGACAAAGGCTATTTTATTCAAAAAAAACACGTTTTTATTGATCTGATTTTCAAAAACAAAGAACTTCAATAATGTGTAGCATAGCCTTTCTTGGCAATGACTTCTTGCAATCGTCGTGGCATAAAAGTTATGAAGCTTTTCAAAACGTTCGGATCCAGATTAGACCATTCGTCCTGAATCGCCATTTAAATTTTTCCGGCCGTTTCATAACTTCAGCCATGCTTGAAAATGTTATGGGAGAGAAGCCCCCAAACGTTTTCGATCGGATTTAGATCCGGGCTGCAGGCTGGCCACTCCAAAAGAGGGATATTATAAAGTTCCAAAAACTCTTTCGTAGCTCTGGACGCATGGCAGGCAGTATTGTCTTGCTGGATAACCATGTTTTCGCTCATAAAATTTTCCGAAAATGGAACAAGAACTTCTTCTAATAGCTGGCAATACATCTGTGAGTCCATCCGGGTAGAGATGAAACTAACAGGTGGCTTTCCAGCCATGCTTATGCCGGCCCAAATCATGGCAGATCCTCCACCGAAGTATCGTTTCTCTCTAGCTGGCCTCTTCTGCCTCTTGTCGTACCAGCGGCTGCCAAAACCATCTGGCCCGTTTAGTTTGAACTTCTTCTCGTCACTAAAAACCACGTTTGACCACTCTTGGTCCCAAAATTGGTACTTTTCGGCAAAAGCAGAACGGGCTTTTTTGTGAAGGAAACATTAGAATCGCCTTTGAGAGCTTGCCAAATCCGACGCCCAGATACTGTCAGCTTCATCTCCGCCTTGATTTCCTCAGAAGACAGCTTTTGGTGGACTTCAAGTTGTCGCCGAACAACCATCAACATTGGCGACACTGGCATGGCGTGAAGAGACAGTTCATCTGACAGTTGACACAAGCACTTTAGTCGAACATTAACCTAAGAACTTCCCTTCTCATAGATAGCTAGAATTGCTATAGTTTTACATTCCTTCTTAAAGTTATCAGCCTGTTGAGCTACATTCGGTGAAAGAATTCGTTAGTGCTAATAATCATAGCTAGTTTTATACACAGGTATAGCTAAAACTGAACTATCTATTTTGTGAATTCTTATTACTAACTTTATTGATAGGTTGTGTAGCTACTTGATCTGCATCATACACGTTGGATTCCGACTCCGATTTCGGATACTTAGTTTCCGCTGATAAGTAAATTTGATTAATAATTTACGTTAACAAAGCTGTTTACTAATGAAATTCATACGCAGGTCTTCATCTACCGCGAATAGCAATAGCTAGTTGCCAAATAACAAATCGGCGTTAATTGGACTGAAATGTAAGTCTCATAACCTACAAACTTATAATCACCATCTAAATAATAATTGTATTAATTTTAGTTTGAAGCTACAATAAACACTTGCTATCAAAACTCATCCAAGTCTATTTGGCAACATAAGTCGTATTATTTCCCTCTTACACCTCGGCGTCAGGAAAGATGGACGTCCACATCGCTTCCTTGTGGCATATTTTTCGCCTAGTCGCAGATAATTATGCACCACATCCTTACTCCTACCAATCCTGATGCCGATTTCGAGCAAGGTAAGCCCTTGTTTTCGAAGAGTATCTACTCTTCCCTTATCATAATCGCTCAAAGGGCTTTTTTTGCATTTTTCCTGTAAATATAAAATAATATGTGAAAACCTTCACCAATGATGATTTCTTTCCTTGTCACCATCAATTCACTTCGTATTGAGCGAAACTTTTCACTTTCAGCGTAAAAAATATCCTCCGCGAGCGAAATTGGACAGAAGCTAACAGCTGTCTTATACTTATTTCCAGGCGCAAAACGGAAATATTCATACTCTGACACGCACACATGCATTCAAACCCATTCTGACACACAGATAATATTCTACTCACAACTACATTTACATTGACTAACATCTGGTTGCACTACTATGCAACTATGTTGTCTTTATACTTATTTCCAGTAGTGTTGCACAATGATAAAAAAGGGTAAGCAGTTTTGACGTTTGTATGGAGCCGCTCTGCTATTTCCCGAGCGACTTGAAGAGATTCTGCCTTAAACTGTACTCTCTCGCTTTTTGATCGTAACTACCGATAAAAAAAGCATTTGGAGCCCTAATCTTCTTCTGTTGATTCTCAGAACTGTGTAGTAACCTTTAATCACAAAACTCGCAGTTGCAGCAGGACTATAAGTTGTTTTCGAACGTCCCGTTGAAAGAGTTTAAAGGGTGATACGGTCAAAATTTGGTCAATATCAACTTGACTTCGCAACATAAGCCTCGGACGTTAAAGCCTACGCCTTCAGAGAAACAACACTTGGGTGAGAGAATCCACAAACCTTCGTTTGAACATACGCCCATATCAAATTGTCGAGGGGGTTCAAATCTGGGCTGCTCGGAAGCCAAAGATCCTTCAGTTAAAATTTCACACTCTCCTCCAGCCAGATTTGGGACCTTTAAGAGGTATGGCATGGGCTGCACCTCGTTGGACAATAACATTCTCGGGTTCACCTGACTCTTCACAATGTCTATGTAGACTTCAGTATTATCGTTTACTCGCCGCCACGAGTTTCTGGGTCTGCCTCTTTTTCGATGTCCCTCTGGATTCCATTTAAGCGCCTCTCTGCAAATCTCGTTCTCATCTCTTCGAAGCGTGTGCCCAATCCATCTTACGCTCCCGAATTTCGATTTCTAGCACCTTTTGCCTGCGGAATATCATCCGTGCTTATGGCCTTGTAACTGGATCTCTAATGAGGAACTACATCGCCGGTGTCATCAAAGGGCGCTAGAAATCGAGATTCGGAAACGTAAGTGGAGATGGATTGAGCAGACGCTGCGAAAAGATAAGAACGAGATTTGAAGAGAGGCGCTTGAATGGAAACCAGCAGGACATCGAAGAAGAGGCAGACCTAGAAACTCGTGGTGACGAAACCTAGCCGCCGTAATCCGAACTGTCGACGAGAATCTTGACTGGGACCGAGTGAAATCGCTGGATTCGGATCGTCAACAGTGGACGCCTTCATCACGGTTCTATGCACCGGAGTATCGGCCCGGGAACATGAAGTAAGTAAGTAAGTTGATGACACTGGCGATGTAGTTCCTCATTTGAGATCCAGTTGCCAGGGCACCAAGTGCGGATGATACTTCGCAGGCGGCGATTCACAAAAACTTCGCTTCGCGTCGTCACCGCATATGTGTACCATGTTCTGAACCCGTACTACAAAACGGATTGAACGTTTGAGTTAAAGATTCGGATTTTCATAAGAGAGACCGCCAGGGAGACTCGAAACTCGTTTCGGGTTTCGATGTCTTTTTTGGTATCACCATCAGGCGTTATCTGGCTACCAAGATACTGGAAGCACTCCACTTTCTCAACCTGTTGTCCAACTACCACGAAGTTGGAACAATTTTCTGTTTTTATTTTCATTGACTTGGTCTTTCCGACATAAATTTTGAAACCTGCTGCCTTGGAGCTATCGGTGCGGTCGTCGAGTTTGCTCTGCATGTCTTGCTGTATTTGGGCTAGCAGAACAATATTGTCTGCCAGGTCAAGGTCGTTTAGCTGCTCCATAGTCGAAGGATTCCACGGCAACCCTACAGTCAGTCGATTCAGTCAAGATCTCATTCATTATGATGAGAAAGAGTAGCAGTAATACGATAAATCCTAGTCTCACTCCAGCAGTTACCGGGATTGGTTCGGACAAGACACCGCCGTGCAAGCCTTTGCACGAAAATGCCTCGTACTGTACTTCGATAAGATGGACTAATTTCTCTGGGACTTCTCGTCGCCTTAGAGCCGCCTAGATGTTTTCGTGGTTCAGTCGGTCGAATGCTTTTTCGAAATCAACGAACACCAGCAGAAGAGAGTCCTGGAATTCGTTGATTTGTTCCAGTATTATTCGTAGCGTTGTGATGTGGTCCACACATGATCGTCCGGATCGGAATCCAGCTTGTTGCCGTCGGAGTGTAGCGTCGATTTTCTCCTGGATCCTGTTCAGGATCACTTTGCAGAGTACTTTGAGGGTTGTACAGATCAACGTTATGCCTCGCCAGTTACCGCACTCTGTCAGGTCTCCTTTCTTCGGGACCTTTACGAGGATACCCTGCATCCAGTCGGCCGGGAATGTTGCAGTATCCCAGATGTCAGCGAAAAGACGATGCAACATTGACGATGCTGATAGGGCAGGGTCGGCTTTGAGCATTTCAGCAGGAATGCAATCGATTCCAGGCGCTTTGTTGGATTTCATGTTTTTGATTGGCGCTTCTATTTCAACCAGCGAGGGCGCTTCCGAGTTGACGCCATTTATGCGGCTTACTGTTGGCGCTTCGAGCTGCGGGTTCTGTTGGCCATCGCTATTCGTGACTCGGAAGAGATGTTCAAAATGCTCAGTCCAACGTTTGAGCAGATCTGTTCGATCTGTCAGAAGCTTACCTGCTCGGTCTTTCATCGGCATTCTTGCATTAGTCCTTGCACCACTAAGGCGGCGAGAAATGTCATAAAGTAATCGAATATCTCCATTGGCAGCACCTCTTTCTCCCTCTTCGGCTAGCGGCTAGGGAGTTTGTCCAGGCTATCTTGTCTCGTCTATTAGCTCGTTTAACAGCCTTTTCCAGCTCCGCTTATCGCAAGCGGACGGCTGCTATGGCTGACCCGGTACATGCCTGCTCAATTCCGACTTTCACCTTTCTCCGATCATCGATCATCCTCCAGGTTTCATCCGACATCCATTCACTTCTTCTTCCACCAACTTTACCGAGAGTACCATGGCTCGTCGTGATAAAGGCATTCTTGATTCCACACAACTGTTCTTCGACTGTTCCGTCTGTCGACATCCGACTATCTTCTCTCACCAGGTGATGGTCAGATGCAATGTCTGCGCTTCGTTTGTTGCGGACATCAAGAAGGTTCCTGATGCAGATGTGGTCAATTTGATTTTCTGTTCGGCCATCTCGGGATACCCAAGTGACCTTATGTGCTGGTCGATGGGGGAAGAGCGGTCCACCGATCAACATGTTGTTATTGCCACAAAACTCTACAAACAGCTCTCCGTTTTCGCTCATCTGTCCTAGGCACCCCACGATGCGCTCAAGGTCCTGATTGTCGGAGCCAATCTTTGCGTTGAAGTCGTCCAAATGGATTTGAATGTCACCCTTCGGAATTCTCTCAACCACGCTGTTCAGTTGACTGTAAAACTGCTCTTTCTCCTACAAGTCGGCAACGTCAGTTGGCTGCTGTGAGACACACGCTGTTTGACCCGCCCCTGACCTGAGAAACAAACGCGTGCAGCCTCCTTCTCTGTCTGCTTGTGACCAAAGCATCCACCGGGGTTGGATACCCAATCTCCGCTTAGGTTACTCGCATCCCAACCAAAACCACGGGGAGGTTGAGAATAAGAGATGATATGACCACTATTAAACCTCGTGTTGCACATTATCCACCATTTTTTTTTTTTTTTTTAATTTTTTTATTGATGAAATTTTTTTTATATTTACATAACAAACTTAAAACTAGCACTTGTTCCTTAAATCTTATTGCACTCTTATCAACTAATACGCCTTAGTCAAATCATATTTACATAGTTCTGAAAATGTTTCTGGAAAATAAATTTATTGTTCCATCTTAGGGATCGTACTCTTTCTTTAATTCCATTTATGTTTATATCTTTTCTCATTTCTATTATGTATGTTATGCATTCTAGAGTCAACCACAATCCTGCCTTAAACTTATAATTGTTCTTATTAATTGTACATTGGAATAAATCTTCTGCATCGGTTATATCTAATTTGAATTTCGTTTTTAGTTCGTTGTTTAACCAGGACCAAATAATTTTAGATTTTTCACATTCTTTAATTCGATGCAGAGAACTGTCCTTTAAGTTACAAAGATCGCATTTCGAAGAGTTTAGCCCCCTAACATTGTGCCTGAACATTTTTTCATTTGTTGGAATCAAATCTCTCAGCAGGATAAAAAAGGAAGACTTCTGACCCGAGCTAAGGTAGTTTTGTTGCAATTTTCAAAAATAATTTCCCATTGAAGGCTCGACAATTCCTTTTCCATTTTAATATCAACTAGCTGATTTTACCCGGCCTTGCTCGGGTTCATCAAAATATAAATCAAAATGAGTCGTTTGACTTTTTGAAATTTTGAAAGCTTTATATTCATTTTTGTAAGTTATATTTTTTTAAGTTTTGATTGAGATTATCTACTGTGTTTATCGATTTCATATTATTGAAAGACTTATAGTTATGAGGTTTTCTTTAAAAGAAATTTTAAATAATTTCCCTTGTATGCTATTAATTCTATCACAAAAAACATTATTTATCCACCATTTTTAGGACACTGCAATAGATATGACAATATATTTTTTTATTTTTAAATGAGAAAACTGTTTTTTTTATCTTTTCTATCCCCCATCTAATGAAAATCCCGCTTTTCAAAATGGATGATCTCCCTGTTAAGTGGTATATTTGAGTTTTATTTACTTAGAAAATTCTATGAAAATAAACTTCCGAACCTCGGAGGCTCACTTTGCAAGTTTCCAATTGTATGTGTGTTTTTTTCCGCTATTTTATTTCACACTGTTTTATGATGAGTTTTTCTTGAATGTTGAAATTCCTACTAATAGTTTTTTGAGTAATCGAAAACAAATCATCTCGGAACCAATATCGCCCATTTTATAATATTATGATAAAGGTTGTATTTGAGTTCTATTTAAATTGTTCTTCTTTTGTCACTCGGAGTTGGAACATCGCGAGGGGGGGAGGGGTATAATAAAACATAATACCAAAAACAAATAAATTGGAATAAATTGCACGGAAGCTTGTATGCAACAAAATTTTATAATTTGTCATTGCACAAAACCTATGAATCAAGAATTAAAAAGGTGAAATAACTCAAGTCAGTCTTTCCAATTTTTTTTTTGGTGTTGTAATCTTTAGGATATTTGTTTTTTTTTTTAAATTAACTTAAAATACTTCAAACTATATTTATTTCCCCTTCGGGTTATTTTGGAAATTTCGCGGGGAGGGGGGGAGGTAGAGGGAAAGGGGAAATTGATTTTTTTCCAGCTGTATCCCATTAATCATTGTGAACAGTGATCAATGTAAAGATTATTAGAATTGGATGGTAGAATTGAACACATTGATGACGAATAATAACTCAAATGTTATAGATTGGCCAATGAATTTGAATTGTAAAAAACTAAAAACCCTCTGATTTAGTTATCTAATAAATTTTCTAATCTCCCGATTGATTTCCCCGATGGTTATCAATGCGTTGAAATCGTAGCCTTATAACTCTAAATCTAAAAACGTAACTTTTCTTTTTCTATGGAAACTCCAGGAATATCAAAATGGTTGGTTCTAAAAAGCTAGAATTTATGAAAATCGTTTAATTAGTTTTCAGAACTCAGTCCAAATAGTTATTCAGATAAAAAAGTAAATTCACTGTTCACTATATATGATTGAAGACTCCCAAAGCCGCCCCCAAGGGCGGTACGGAGCACTTTGAATAGTTCTACAATTCTAGTCAAAATATTACTAACAGGCTAGTTGTATTTTTCAATCCAAAATGTTGGCTGATTATTGCATCAGAATATCTCGTACCAGTACCACGTGATTTGAACAGAAGAAAGAATAAAAACACCCGCCAAAATTTCCCCATTCAAATATTTAATGCTTAGCAAGCTTTGATTTGCTTTCAGTACACGTGAACTCTGGATGGTCGTTTCTAATGCCCGGCCCATGGTGATGGTGAAAATAACCCCGCCAAAGGAAAAAAAAATCGGATGACAAAATGGGTGCCATGACTTTTGATTCGTGTCAATAAAACCGAAAGTTGTATGGGAGGGTCCCTTTTCTTAAGTGGGAGGGGCTCAGAACTATTACTAAAACCTTACCCTGGTTCAACTACATCTCCGTACCAAATTTCAGGCTGATCGGTTAAGCGGTGTGGATTTGTATAAGGTGCATACAAACAAACAAACATATATAGTCCAACTCATCTTTATATATTAGATGTCTAATCGGCTTAATAAAAAATCATAAATTAATTTACTGGTATTGAAATTTGGAAAGACTCGTAATTCATTTGCCAATGCTAACCATTCTCGCATATTTCTGGAGAAGATATTTTTATTGACAATGCGCAAGATAAAATCATTCGGATTTAACTGTCCATTTCTAGTGTATAAAACATTCTTTATAAATAATGCCTTTGATTTTGTTTCAACATCAGCAAGTGCAATTCCTCCTTTATAGACCGGCAGATACAATTCTGTGTGTGATACAAAATAAAAATAACCTTTCCGTATAAATTTACTAGTAAGCTGTCTCAAAATACTTATATGTTTGTTGTCCATTGGTAAAACTTGTGCAATGTACCAAAGTTTTGATAAAACATAGCTATTTAGAATCCACGATTTTTGAAACAAATTTAAATGTCTTTTACTATGATGGGCTAATGTCATTTTAATATTGTTTATCAGGCTGTTGTAATTTTTATCTATTGTAGTTTTAAAATTTGGAAAAAATTGCAATCCTAAAATTTTAACACTTTCCTGTTCTTTAATTTGCTGTGGTCCAAAGTTACAGTTATTTAATCTTAAAAAATTGGATTTGGAAATATTCATTTTCAGTTTTGAATAGATACTAAAATAACAAATTAACTGCAAAACTGTATCAAACTCATGATCATTTCTTATCAAAATATTGATGTCATCTGCGTAAGCAATAACTTTTATAAATTTATTGTTCAAAAAATGCCATCAACATTTTGATAAATCATTCTTATGAGTGGTTCTACGTAGAGTGTGAATAAAGCCATGCTCAATGGACATCCTTGTCTTACTGAACTACAAATTTGAAATGAAGAAGTTAATAAGCCATTCACTAAAACCTTTGATGTTGCGTTTAGATAAAGTCTTTTCAAAAAATTTATAAATAAATCCGGAAATCCAAACTGATTCAAAATTTTCCACAAAAAATCATGATCAACACGATCAAAAGCTTTTTCTAAGTCTATTGTAAGTATTGCACATTTAAATTTTTTATTATCATTGGCTTTGAGAAAAACATCTCTTAGGTCCAATAAATTTTCAACACAAGATCTTGACTCTATACAAGCTGATTGTCCATGATCTATTAATTCTGTTAATAAAGGCCGAAGACGAATCCACAGCATTTTAGTCAAAATTTTGTAATCTGTGTTTAACATGCTAATTGGTCTTTTATTGTGAATATCATATTGATCTCCTTTTTTAGGTACCAGTGTGATAATTCCTTCTGTAAATAAAGCTGGTGGATATTGACCATCAATAAAATAATCGTTAAAAAGTTTCAACATTTCTTCTTTAACTTCTTCAAAGAAAATGTTATAAAACTCATAATTTATTCCATCTGGTCCTGGGGATGTTTTTGAAGATGCATGTTTTATGGCAAATTTCAACTCTTCATAACTAAAAGGGCGAGTCAGAATGTTCACCGATGACTCATCTAGCTTTTTAGTGATATAATTTAAAACACCTGCTCTATCTTCATCAACTGAAGAGATTTTTTTAAAAGTCTCTGCGAAATGAGCATGAACAACTGATTTTAATTGTGAAGAATTATGAATTATTTCGTCATTTATTCTAAGTTTTAAAAATTTTGATGGATCGTTTCTCTTCAAAAAGGATGTAAGCTGGAACAAAGAGATTATTTCGTCTGAATGAATAGTATTCGCTTTTAATTTATATTTAAATTGAGATAATCGTTGCTGTTCCAATTCAATAATTTTGGACTTAACAATCTTCATTTCATCAAGATCAATGGGTCCTGAATTTTGTTCCTCAATAATTTCCCTGAGACAATTGTAATAGAAATTCTTTGAATTATGGAATTGCTCATTAATATTGAAATTTTCAAATTTAAATAATTTTTTAACATTTTTCTTAAAATCATTATTCCACCAAAAGCTCAAATTTACAAAGGAATTTCGTAGTTTTAACTGCCTATACATATTTTTAAATTTTTCTTGGACTGATTCATTATTCAATAACGAAATATTCATTTTCCAAAAACCACGTCCAATGAATTGGTTTCCAAAATTTAAAGAGTTATATTTCAAAACAATACCATGATGATCTGAAAATGGCAAAGCAATTGTGTCTATATTGATAACAGAGGAAAAAATATCAGAAGATCCATAAACTCTATCTAATCTTGATTTGGAAGAACCACGACAAAATGTAAAGTGAGGTTTTCCCTTTTTAAATTTAAACTCAAAATCGATTAGTGAGAGCGATTCAACAAGAGTTTTCAATCCGTAACATAAGTTTTTGACTAAGGAGTTGGAATCACTTTTCAAAAGGATACAATTAAAATCTCCAAGTATAATATTTTTACTAGCGCTTTGTAAATGAATGAGCATATCATTGGTAAATAAATGATCACGTTCTTTCCTAAAATTTGTACCAGAATGGGCATAAACGTTGATAATATTCATTCCCTCAATTTCAACCGAAGTTATTCTGCCATTGGAATTTAGAATTGGGTTTCTGAATTCAATGTTTTTACGTATTAGGATAGCTGTTCCTTTTTTATCCTCACTGATGTTTACAATAGCAAAATGGGTTGTTAAAAAGCTAAAATCTTCGAAAGACACCTCTTGAACGCAAACAATATCAATATCATGGTTCCATATAAATTCTCTTAAAAGAGATTTTTTCAAAGCTGAATTAATAGAATTTAAATTAAGTGTTGCAAGTTTTCTGACTAAATTCATTAAAATAAAAATAATCGAAAAATTAAAAAAAATTTAAAAAGTTTTAATATTTGAGTTACTAAATAAAAACTTATTAAAAAACTACAAGGTTGAAAAGCAAAGAAGACAAATTAAAAAACTTTATTTAGATCGTGTTTTCAAATTACTACGATCTTCGATAGCTTTTAAAACAGACTCTTTTTTTGTCGTCTTCTTTCCCCTTTTACCTTTAGGGGAAAAGTTCATATAACGCCCCATGTGGCTAATACGCGCCACTGTTGTTTTGAAGAATCTGAAACATTTTAAGCCTGCAAAATATTACCAATTTGTTTTAAATGCTGTGATTGGTCATGGCAAGTATGAATTTTTCCTTAAAATGCCCCTGTGTCGTAATAATTTCACAATTTAGGTTTTTCTTCATTTCGATCTAAATTTTAAAACACTTTTAATAAGGTGTCACCAAGCAGAGAAAAACGAATAAGACAATATTTTCTGACACATCGATAGAGGAGAATCTAAATGATGATTTTATACAAAAAAATCATACTGAACTCGCTGTAGTGAATATTAGTAATGAATTATGGTTTATAAAAAAATAGAACAAAATATCTGATGATTTGTATCAGTGTCAAAGTAACTCCACATTATGAGAAAATGATAGTTGCATGCAAGTAAACATATACTGAGAGAATCTAGAAGAAAGAGAGGGAGGTAAACATACATGCTGAACTGAAATGAGACAGGGAGAAACGAACGGAAATTTGTTTGAGAAATCAGTTTGAACAAAGATGAAATGAAGATTAGAAGCTGGCGGAGAGTTGTCCGCTATTTTAGAGGTGAACATAAAACGATTCCGGATGTAATGAGCCGGTCGGTTACGACAACTGGCGCTAGTCATAGCTCCTAAGCGGTAAATATTTAAATTAATATAAAAATAATGGTTAATATATCAAAGAGCAGGAAATTATGCTAGAGAAATGATTTTTTCGAAACAAAATGGGCGTTTCAGCGAATAAGCGCAGGTGAGTAGAAGAGTAACTTTCGAAAGTTTCTAAGATGGCGTCGAAAAGTTGGAAGAAAGAATTTAAAATTTATGTATTTTTGATATGTCCATTAAAACTATTGATCAGCGAGAGTGAAAGTGAAAGAATGATCCATTTTGTAATACGGTCCAATGTGAGAATTTGTGAGTTGTAAAATAAAAAAAGGTTTTAGAATTACTTTGTTGTTCTCTGAAATTAGTCGTAAAGGTAATCTCTGTGATTATTAAGAATAGGTTCAAAAAGTTATAAATCTTTATGAGGACATAAAATTCTGAGAAGAGTTTTAAAATTTCCGTGAAGATGGAAATGATGGAGAAATATTTTATTTTATAATTTCATAATTTAACTGAATAACGGTCCCTGTGAGGATGATAAGCTTCGAGATGCTTCGCCATGTAATCCCAGTGTGGATAAGAAAGCTCCGAGAAGCTGATCATAGTCCCTGTGAGGATATACAAATGAGTTTACTTTGTTGTCCCTGTGAGGATAAAGTAAGTTTCGAGAACCTAGCCACATTTCCAGTGAGGTTTCAATTTGAAAAGCTCTGAGAAGCCGTTTTAAATCCCTGTGAGGATGTAAGGATATTTATATTTGAATTTAGTCATGATCCCTGTGAGGACGATAAGCTTCGAGAAGCTACATGTAATCCCAGTGAGGATGAGAAAGCTCCGAGAAGCTGATCATAATCCCTGTGAGGATATACAAATTGAGTTATTATATATTCACATTGTTGTCCCTGTGAGGATAAAGTTCGTTTCGAGAACCTAGCCATAATCCTAGTGAGGATACCATTTGGAAAGCTCTGAGAAGCCGATTGAAGTCCCTGTGAGGATGAAAGGATATTTATATTTAAACTAAGTCATGATCCCTGTGAGGCGATAAGCTCTGAGAAGCTACATGTAATAACAGTAAGAAGGAGAGAGCTCCGAGAAATCGATTATAATCCCTGTGAGGATAAACTTGTTATTTGTACCTAGATATCGCCTAAAAGTTGTTTTAAAATCCCAGTGAGGATACCATTAGGAAAGCTCTGAGAAGCCGATTGAAGTCCCTGTGAGGATGAAAATGTATTTATATTGAAACTATGTCATGATCCCTGTGAGGACGATAAGCTCCGAGAAGCTACATGTAATTCCAGTAAGAAGAGGGGAGCTCCGAGAATAATCCCTGTGAGGATATACTTGTAATTTGTACCTAGATATTGCCTAAAAGTTGTTTTACAAAAAGAAGATTGTCGTCCCTGAGAGGATGAAGAACGTCCTGAAACACCTTAAATTTATCATTCTGAATATTCCATGCGACAAGAATTTCATTTCTGTAAATCCATGTCCCTGTGAGGACATTTTCTAATAATTCTTTGTGAGAACCTTTCACGATATTACCCTTGCGAGGACACTTTCCAAGAATAAATTCTCAGAGGAAATTTGTTAATAAAAATCCCTGCGAGGAACATCTTTGACGATTCCCGTGAGAATATTCAGAATAAGGAGAGAGGGGAATAAGGGATCTAAAGCCTAACACATAACTTCAGAAAACCAGAAATATGTTTATGTTTGAACTGCTAAGTTTTGAAATTAAGACTTAATACCGCATCTCAAGTTTTCTGAGTCGATTTAAAGTTTGGGATAGGAAGGTACTTGTTAGAAATTATAGTCTGTTCGATATTGAGAATTACTAACAGAGGTCTCAAAGTGTGATTTGAATGTTAATTCTGGATCTTCGTTTAAGAATTGATCTGTTATTGAATATGGTATCTCGTAATTGAGCTTTAAATCTAAATCTGAGGTGATACGAGATTGATTGTAATCTATGTTTAAGCGGTAAGGAAGAATTGTCTGGTTGTTAGATGAGAGGATACAGAAGATTTTGAAAAACTACCATATTATAGTGATGATACAAATTGGAAAAGCTCTGTGAATCTTATGAGAATAAAAGAGTATATTAAAATTAATTAATGTTTTTCTATGAGTAATACAAGTTTCGACGAGAAGCTATATGTGTTCCTAGTGAGGATGAGAGGCTCCGAGAAGCTTATGGTCACATCACCCTTGTGAGCATACTTAAGAGTTCTAATAGTTAATCTCTCTGAGGGTAACGAGAGTGTTCTGAGAAACTAGCCATAACCCCAGCTAAGATACAATTTGAAAATCTGAGAAATCACCCTTTTTACGATGAGATACAACCCTAAAAAAAACAAGCTCCTTTTGAGATAGAAAACTATAATATTAAAAAATAAAAATGGAAAAGATTATTGGCCATGTGAGGAGAAAAACGCATAAAAAAAAAATTAAGAGCTCTTTAATTTTATAGTAGACACTAGATGTGAATTCTATATCTTAAACTTGATCTAAGGAGTATAAGATCTACGAACCTGGGTCTCTGGCTTAAGTCTTGAAAGTGAAACAGAAAAGTCAACAGAAGGGATTTAACACTATAATACTAGACATCACGGTTGCAGCGGGGAGAAAGAAGAAAAAAGTCATATACCATGCTAATTGATTGCATATTTCTTAAAAACAAAAAAAAAAGAATTAAAACTTGTTGTGGATTTGTATTTAATCTGAGTGTCTCAGCTGAAACCTAATATTGATATTATATGGAAGTTGAAACAGACGTCTTTTTATGTCATGAACCCTAAGGCAGAAATTTCTTACTGTTGGATCTATGTTCCAGGCATGAAACCTAGAATTGATTACAGAATCACTTGTTCAAGTTCGGGATTCTTATTAGAGTAATGGAGCTATGTGTAAATATTCAATCATAAACTGATTCATGGAGCTAAAGTCAAATAATTGGTTTGAAATTTTGACTAAACATCTAAGTATGAGATATCTATTGGTTTCGGATTCGGAGGTCCAGAATGAAACCTGATATCTGAACCTCACACCCTGAGCTGGTTGGTTGTGTAAACACGAGGTCTAAAATTGAAGTCGAAATTTGTATCTCGAAATATTGAAGCCTATTTGAGGGTCTTGAAGAGCGATCCTGAAAGTCGGAAATTAGTGAAAGTCGGAATTCGTGTACAGTTGCGAAGAATTGATATTTAGGCTGGATACTAAAATCTGTAGTAAACATGAATTATATAATGATGTCAGGGTCTGAGATTTG
This sequence comes from Uranotaenia lowii, assembly GCF_029784155.1. Classification (NCBI taxonomy): domain Eukaryota; kingdom Metazoa; phylum Arthropoda; class Insecta; order Diptera; family Culicidae; genus Uranotaenia; species Uranotaenia lowii. The sequence goes on along the minus strand of NW_026598468.1, from coordinate 4,948 downwards.
TGAATTCTTAAAATAAAAAGTCAGAGTGTCGAATATTGATGCGAGGCTTACATCGCGCAGTTAAGAATTGGATATTAGGAAATTGAAAGTGTTTAAGATAATGATTTTATCAAGCTATAGTAATTGGAATCTTAGGTGGGAATCTAAATTAGAACAAATTAAACTAACAGTGCATGTGGAAGGGTCTGTGTGGCCTTAATCATATTTTTTTTCCGGGATTTCCAATCATACGTAAAGGTTTGCCATTTAAAACCTTAACCTGATGATTAAGTTCAAAATCTTGATTTAAGTTGAAAGGAAAGAAAAATAGAGGCTGTTATTTGATTCCAGAAAGTTGGTTTTTCATTGAAACTAAGTTGAGGCTCAGCAACTAATGTATGATTTGATTGTGGAATCAAGGCGTGAAATTCCGAATCCGGGTTTATAGAGAAAAAAAAACGGGAAACCGACGGAATACCAGAAATATATTTGGTATTGAATTAGGATTGAGGTCAGTATGTAACTGATTCTAACTTATAAACTCTTTGAAATTGGTTTCCCTAGGTTCCAAGCTCAATCTTCGATTGGTCTGGGATCTACATGTGAATGAAAATCAGATTAAAAATATTCAGTTTATTGCTGGAAATACCTATAGTGACAGCTTAAATATTATGTTAGTGAACAACGAGTGGACAAGAAGCAAACGAAAAGAAACAAGAAAGTTTTTCATCCCAAACAACTAAGCGGTTGCAATTTACTTTTGAGGTGCCTGCAATTGATACCGGCTTGAAACTGTTAATAGGTATTTGGATAGAACGAATAACGGAAGCAGATTTTGAGTTTCGATGTTAAGATGGATAGTCACGCACGAATGATATTCAGGTTTATAGTATTACATTGGGAACATAGTCCTAGTCCAGAGAAAAGTTTTAAAAAAGACGAACTATGTTTGTCTTTGTTGAACACATCCATCGGAATTCAGTTCGAAGGTCAGAAGTAAAAACGTTGAAAATTTAAATCTACTTATTATGTTCATGATTTTGTGTTTCAAATGGTTTTTTTTGTCAAGTGGTGTAGTCAAGTTTTATGGTCTGAATCAGGAACGGAAGTATATTGGATACAGAATGTGTCTGGAATTATACGACAGAAGTATTGGCCAAAAATATCAGTTCGGGTCTGAATATTCTATATGAAACTTGATATGGTTAAAAAAGAACTTAGATTTGGTATCGACCGGTAACATAAGGCCTTTAAAATGGATCAGGTTCTGGAATCTTATGTTAAGATTTTGTATTACATGATGTTGATATTTTTAGGATAGCGAGTTTGAGAGAATTTAGGATAGCGGTTTGATAACCATGAAGGAACCAGTTCGAAGTCGTCGGAGTCAGTAAGAATATTCCAAACTTACGTGACATGAGATGGGATAGTTAAATGACTTGATTGCTTTCCAAACCTGATTACCGTTTCGTGTGCTGCCACGCGCCGTATTATGCCAATTGAAGTCATGGGATCGCTGATATTGGTTTCAAATGTTTGGTCGGCTTCCTCTAATTGTTCGCAATACTGGGGACCAGGATGTCTGTTTGGTTATCGACTTGACTCCCGAAATCTTCTTTGCCAGTTCTTTTCGTAACTTGAGTGGATAAATCAATCGGTGCAGGATGTAAAGACGAGTTTGCTGTTAATTGCACATTTTCGAAAGAAGCAGCTGGCAGAGGGTGTTTGTTGTTTACATCTACGAAAAATGAACTTCTCGCCACCAGTCAGACATAAACACGTTACATGCGTTATTAGCTTCCAGCGGTGCCAGGTGTACAGATGTTAAAAAAAAAATTGTTAATCAAAGGTCTGCTATAGTGATCTATACTTGATGGTCAAAGGATTTCAGTTGAAAACTTCTGTTTACGGGATACTGGATATTTGATTGATTATTAAATGAATAAATTGGTTTATGAATTGGTTAAAAATATGTAAAAAAGAAGGTATTTGATACAAGATTTTAATCAAAATATTGTCCGTTTATATGAAAACAATCATGAATTAAAATTGAGCAAATTGTTGTTTTTGTTTTACGCAGAAGCTTATTTAAAAAGTTTTTTTTCTTATTGAATAAAGGTATTCAAATAAATTGACCATCGAGATCGTATACCGCACAATAATGAATATAATGGAAATATGAAAATTCTTGTCGTTTAAAAAAATACTTGACGGAAACATTTTTTGTCATTCGCAAAGCTTATAAGGTATGAGGTAATGAATCAAATTTAATTGTTGAGAAATGCGCGTTAAACTCTCAAAATACATCTATTATTTGATAAACTTCGTTTAGTGTTGGGAATCTGGCAGCTCTGTTAACGTTACACGATACACGATTAGCTTAAAATATTTACCCCAGATTAAAAAAAAAAAACTTTTATGCACGACTACAGAAAAAATGATTAGGTTTTATGTAATGGTCACCTTACTCAACTTACACAAAAAAATCAAAACTGCGTACAATGAAAAAACGACAAATTCTCAACAATTGTTGAGCCATAATTCTGAGCAAAATATTATTAGTCATTCAAAAAATTTGAATCGCGATTTCATTTTCATAATGAAGTTTGTTAAGCCATTACGTGTCATTCAGAGAGTAGGGGTGAAGGTGAATGTAGTGAATATTAGTAATGAATTATGGTTTATAAAAAAATAGAACAAAATATCTGATGATTTGTATCAGTGTCAAAGTAACTCCACATTATGAGAAAATGATAGTTGCATGCAAGTAAACATATACTGAGAGAATCTAGAAGAAAGAGAGGGAGGTAAACATACATGCTGAACTGAAATGAGACAGGGAGAAACGAACGGAAATTTGTTTGAGAAATCAGTTTGAACAAAGATGAAATGAAGATTAGAAGCTGGCGGAGAGTTGTCCGCTATTTTAGAGGTGAACATAAAACGATTCCGGATGTAATGAGCCGGTCGGTTACGACACTCGCTAAGGTATGCTTTTCATGGGTATGTTCTATCACGGCCCATGCGCTCTTTATAACGCGCCAATCGTAGTAGGCTGAAAATAGCATTAATTTTTCAAAAAGGCCAATTTTCATTGAAAATGAACAAAAAGTCTAAAACCATATTTTGAGCGTTAATTTAGCCCAAAAAATCTATTTTCCAATTTTTGTTAAATTTCTATTAGTCCATTTTGATTTTCTTTTCAGTCAAAGTGTCTGTAAGTATTGGTGTGTTTTCGGTCTTCGGCTGCTCTCGGGTGTGTTCGGCTGCTAGGCGCGTATTGAATACACAGCGGCGCGTATTCGCAACACAGTTTTGTTCTGTGGCTTTGAATATGGTTTTTAAAAATCATGTTTTTGAAGAAACTATAGCAATTTGAGTAACGAAAATCCATAGGCATTTGTAGAAAACACTTTTATTCAACGATTCCACCCATTTTTAGCACAATTTGTATGTGGAATACATAGAAAATAAGCGATTCGCTTAGGTGGCGCATAATAGAGCATGTTCCCCTACCTGTTACCGACTCATCGCTGTCGGCCACTGAATCCGTTCGTCTTTTTTGGGTTGTCCTTTCTCGTCGATTTTCGTTGGCACCAGGATTGTCGTCCTCTTCTGTCGATGAAGCATATCGTTCGGGTTTCCCAAAATTTTTGCCAGCATTAGTGTGTGTAGCGGCAACTTCCGTGGGTTCCTTTTCCTCTGCTTCTTTGTTGGCTGTATTGGAGATGATAGGATTGGTGGCTAAATCGTCGTCCTCATCCAAATTCGTGCTGGTTTCTTTTGTATTTGTGTCGTCTTGAACGACCGCTGCTTTATTCGTTGCAATTGGATCCCTCTCGGTGTTTTCCAAGTTCTTAGTAGTGGTGATATCCGGAGATGATCGGCGTAGAACATTTCTCAATGGTAGTGTTGTCATCGAGGTAGTCGGTTGAGGTTGTTCGGTAACGGCTACTTTCAAGCTGGCAGCAACATGACTGTACAACGGTTTTTGCTGTTCAACAGTTTTTGAGCTGCCTGCTACGTCTTTTGTCTCGCCTTCTCTTACACTGATGAGTTTCGGGCAATCCACTTTCAGATGACCTTCTGCTTTGCACAAAAAGCAACGATTTTTCAGGCCATCGTAATAAATTCTGGCGCGAAAATGTCCGATGAATAAACTGGCCGGTATTTCTTTTTCCAGTTCCATATGAACACCGCGGATTCCACTGTAGACTGGATATTCATATTCCGCTGGGTATCGTTCACGAACGAACTGATGAATTTTCCCGTAGCGACTCATGGCGGCAGCAATTTCCTTATCCTCCATTTCTGGTGGCAAGTTGAAGATCCGAATGTAGCGAAATAGCTTGCTGGCCATTTCAAATCTCACTTTTGTCACTTCTCCATCTTTATACTTAAACTGGTATTGGTCGTCCATCGAGTTATTTATCTCGTTGAAAGATTGTTCGTCTATCAGTTTCACATAAAAACTTTGGTCATTTTCATTCTTGTATACACTGTGCACTTTTGACGCCGGAATATTCACTGTCTTTGCAAAGAACCGTAAAACTTCCAAATGACTGGCACTTTTAGACTTGCTTGTAAATACTAACTTTAACGTATTCTTTCTGGATTCCATTTTTATTTTCCGTTTATTTTTCCGTTTTTTATTAAAGACTAACCACTCACGAGGAGTGAACGCAGGTAAAACACTTTCAAGGAGCGCGCTGTCTATACGTGTTGTTGCTTCCACGTCCAAAACGGAACTGAGAGAAACAAACGCGTGCAGCCTCCTTCTCTGTCTGCTTGTGACCAAAGCATCCACCGGGGTTGGATACCCAATCTCCGCTTAGGTTACTCGCATCCCAACCAAAACCACGGGGAGGTTGAGAATAAGAGATGATATGACCACTATTAAACCTCGTGTTGCACATTATCCACCATTGGGCAGTAAAACAACGAGAACAATAAAGGAGAAAAATATTTC